>NC_037689.1:4968300-5045656 GCF_003255815.1 Theropithecus gelada
TTTTTATTTTTTTTTTTTTTTTTTTTTTTTTTTTTTTTTTTTTTGACACGGAGTCTCACTCTGTTGCCCAGGCTGGAGTGCAGTAGCGCTATCTGGGCTTACTGCAACTTCTGCCCCCCAGGTTCCTGCCTCAGCCTCCCAAGTAGCTGGAATTACAGGCGCCCACCACCTTGCCTGTGTATTTTTAGTAGAGATGGGGTTTTGCCATATTGGCCAGGCTGGTCTTCAACTCCTGGCCTCAGGTGATCCACCCACCTTGGCTTCCCAAAGTGTTGGGATTACAGGCGTGAGCCACTGCACCCAACCTAACCTACTCCATTGCTTCTATCTGCTCATGGTAATCATACTGCACCTTCACTGCATAGATTGCCTCCAGCTCTTCAATAATACTTCAGTGAACATCTTTGTACATATTCCCTTATTGATCTGTGTGAGGATTTCTTTTGGAACATACACTCAAAAGCCACATGATTGCATTCTAAAGTGTGCATATACTTAGTTTGACTAAGAACACCAATACTTCTAGATGGTTCTCTGGGATGGCAGTACCAGTTCACACTTTCACCATGTGTGAGGATTTCTGTATCCCCACATCTTCACTCACACTTGACATTTTCTAGCTTGCTATCTTTTTTTTTTTTTTTTTTAAAGACAGAGTCTCTCTTGTGCTCTCCTCGGCAGCACATATATTAAGACAGTCTTAATGCAGTAGTGCGATCTTGGCTCACTGCTACTTCCACCTCCCAGGTTCAAGCAATTCTGCTGCCTCAGCCTCACTAGTAGCTGGGATTATAGGCGCCCGCCACCATGCCCTGCTAATTTTTGTATTTTAGTAGAGATGGGGTTTCACCATGTTGGCCTGGCTGGTCTCAAACTCCTGACCTCAAGCAGTCCACCCACCTCACACTCCCAAAGTGCTGGGATTACTGGCGTGAGTCACTGCAGCTGGCCAAGCTTGCTAATTTTTGCTAGTCTAATAGGTGGAATAGGTTTTAATCCATCTAGATTCCACCCTCATATGTGGTAATAACTTGGGGACGCAGTTTTATTATTCTCCACATGGTGAGCCAGATTTCTCACCATCAAATACTGAACAATTCCTCCTTTTCCCATTGATTTGCCATGCCACCATTATCATACGTTATTATGCATATACACATACGTCTTTTTCTGTCCTTGGGCTAATACCACCTTGGTTTTAGTATTTTGTAATGTATCTAAATATCACATGGAGCATTTCCTCCTCTTTAGTCTTCTTTTTAGGTATCTTAGATCTATTGCCACATAAATTTTAAAATGAGTCTATCAAGGTCTTCAAAAATCCAACTGGAATTTTGATTGGGATCACACTAAATTTATAGATTAATTTGGAGGAACTGCCATCATTGTAATAATTACTCATTCCATCCAACAACATGGAATATACCCTCATTTCTTCAGTTCATCTTCTTCTATCTGTGTTCTTTGTTAGAATTTAAAGTTTTCTCTTAAGAATTGTATATTTTAAAAAATTAAAATGAGCCGGGCATGGTGGTTCACACCTGTAATCCCAGCACTTTGGGAGGCTGAGGTGGGCTGATCACAAGGTCAGGAGATCGAGACCATCCTGGCTAACACGGTGAAACCCCATCTCTACTAAAAATGCAAAAAAATTAGCCAGGCGGGGTGGCAGGCGCCTGTAGTCCCAGCTACTCGGGAGGCTGAGGCAGGAGAATGGCGTGAACCCAGGAGGCGGAGCTTGCAGTGAGCTGAGATCCGGCCACTGCACTCCAGCCTGGGTGACAGAGCGAGACTCTGTCTCAGAAAAAAAAAAAAAACTGGCCGGGCGTGGTGGCTCAAGCCTGTAATCCCAGCACTTTCGGAGGCCCAGACAGGCAGATCACAAGGTCAGGAGATCGAGACCATCCTGGCTAACACAGTGAAACCCCGTCTCTACTAAAAAAAATACAAAAAAACTAGCCGGGAGAGGTGGCAGGCGCCTGTAGTCCCAGCTACTCGGGAGGCTGAGGCAGGAGAATGGCGTAAACCCAGGAGACGGAGCTTGCAGTGAGCTGAGATCTGGCCACTGCACTCCAGCCTGGGCGACAGAGCGAGACTCCGTCTCAAAAAAAAAAAAAAAAATTAAAATGAGGTCAGGCACAGTGGCTCACGCTTGTAATCCCAGCATTTTTGGAGGCCAAGGTGGGTGGATCACGAGGTCAGAAGTTCAAGACCAGCCTGGCCAACATAGTGAAACTCCATCTCTACTAAAATACAAAAATTAGCTGGGCATGGTGGTGGGCGCCTGTAGTCCCAGCTACTTGGGAGGCTGAGGCAGGAGAATCGCTTGAACCCGGGATGCGGAAGTTGCAGTGAGCCGATTGCGCTACTGCACTCCAGCCTGGGTGACACAGCGAGACTGTCTCAAAAATAAATAAATAAATAAATAAAAATGAATTGGTTACCTTGGATGTTGCTAAGACATCAGCTTATTCTGCTGATAATTAATCAACAAATGGAAAAAATCTGGCATTATTCCTGCCTTCCCACATGAATCATATTGCAGGTTAATCAAATAGATAATTATGGAAAGAGCTTCTTTATGGAAGACTCACAACTTATAAATGCAAGAGAAATGGCAGTGTTACAATTCAAACCCTAATGAGATAATGGATTTAAGAAAAAATATAGTTGCTAAAACCATTAGGTGAAAAACATTTGGGGAATTATAACAGAGGAATTAGGCTGATACCATCTGACCCTACTCATCAAACTTATCATCAAAGACAGAAAACAAGATATATGCGCCTTCTTATGTTGTGCAATAAGAAGTATACAGTACTATTCATGAAGTATACTTTTAAACAAGAAGGAAAAAAGAAACAATTTAATCAAGCATCTCTATTTCATTTACCAAAAATTCAGGGAATATAGGAAGAGAAACATGTTAAATGATACCAGGAGAAACAATACACCAAAGCAAGAACTTGGGAAATTTTACAGGACAAATGAGCCAGTATATTCAACAAATAAGTGGAAGGAAGAAAAAAGGGAAAATTACAGACTAAAAAGAAAATAAGGCTGGGTGTGGTGGCTCATGCCTGTAATCCCTGCACTTTGGGAGGCCAAGGCGGGCAGATCACGAGGTCAGGAGTTCACGACCAGCCTGGCCAACATGGTGAAACCCCATCTCTACTAAAAATACAAAAATTAGCCGGGCATCATGACACATGCCTGTAATCCCAGCTACTGGGGAGGCTGAGGCAGGAGAATCACTTGAACCCAGAAGGTGGAGTTTGCAGTGAGCCGAGATCGCACCACTGCTCTCCAGCCTGAGGGACAGAGCGAGACCTCATCTCAAAAAAAAAAAAAAAAAAAAAAAAAAAGATTAAAAAGGAAAGGAAATTTCAGAGATAAAGCAAACAAATGCAATGTGTGGGTCTTGTTAACAACCAGATTCCAACGAAGTGTAAAAATATTTTCTGGCCGGGCGCGGTGGCTCAAGCCTGTAATCCCAGCACTTTGGGAGGCCCAGACAGGCAGATCACAAGGTCAGGAGATCGAGACCATCCTGGCGAACACGGTGAAACCCCGTCTCTACTAAAAAAAATACAAAAAACTAGCCGGGCGAGGTGGCGGACGCCTGTAGTCCCAGCTACTCCTGAGGCTGAGGCAGGAGAATGGCGTGAACCCGGGAGGCGGAGCTTGCAGTGAGCCGAGATCCTGCCACTGCACTCCAGCCCGGGCGGCAGAGCGAGACTCCGTCTCAAAAAAAAGAAAAAAAAAAGAAAAATATTTTCTTTTTGAGATGGGGTCTTGTTCTGTCACCCAGGCTGAAGTGCAGTGGCAAGATCTCAGCTCACTGCAGCCTCCACCTCCCGGGTTCAAGGGATTCTCCCACCTCAGCCTCCGGAGTAGCTGGGATTACAGGGGCGCACCACCATGCCCAGCTAATTTTTGCATTTTTAGTAGAGACAGGGTTTCACCATGTTGGCTAGGCTGAAAAAGGTGTTTTTGAGATAATGAAGGACAGTAGAACATGGACTGGGTGTTAGATGATATTCAGGAATAAATGTTAAATATGTTGGGTATGTTAGGCCAGGCACAGGTGGCTCACACCTGTAATCCCAGCACTTTGGGATGCTGAGGCGGGTGGATCACCTGAGGTCAGGAGTTTGAAACCAGCCTGGCCAATATGGTGAAATCCCATCTCTACTAAAAATACAAAAGTTAGGCCGGGCGCGGTGACTCACGCCTGTAATCCCAGCACTTTGGGAGGCCAAGACAGGTGGATCACGAGGTCAGGAGATCGAGACCATCCTGGCTAACATGGTGAAACCCTGTCTCTACTAAAAATACAAAAAAATTAGCCGGGCGTGGTGGCGGGCGCCTGTAGTCCCAGCTACTCGGGAGGCTGAGGCAGGAGAATGGCGTGAACCGTGGGGGGGTGGGGTGTGGAGCTTACAGTGAGCTAAGATCTTTCCACTGCACTCCAGCCTGGGCCACGGAGCTAGACTGCGTCTCAAAAAAAAAAAAAAAAAAAAAAATCCAAAAATTAGCCAGTCACGGTGGTGCACACCTGTAATCTCAGCTACTCCTGAGGGTTAGGCAGGAGAGTTGCTTGAACCCGGGAGGCAGAGGTTGCAGTGAGCCCAGATCGTACCACTGCACTCAAGCCTGGGCGACAGAGCTAGACTATGTCTCACACACACACACACACAAAATATTGGGTATGTCAACATTATTGTAATTATGCTTTAAAAAAAAAAAAAAGTGTATTAGAGAAACATGGTTTTTATGTGTGAGATTACCTCAGGTCTGGAATTTACTATAAAATACTCCAGGGCTGGGTGCGGTAGCTCATGCCTATAATCCCAGCACTTTGGAAGGCAGAGGCGGGGGGGGGGGGGAATCATCTGAGGTCAGGAGTTCAAGACCAGCCTAACCAACATAGTGAAACCCTATCTCTACTAAAAATACAGAAATTACCTGGGCATGGTGGCAGGTGCCTGTAATCCCAGCTACTCAGAAGGCTGAGGCAGGAGGATCACTTGAACCCAGGAGGTGGAGGTTGCAGTGAGCCAAGATGGCGTCATTGTACTTCAGTGTGGGCAACAGAGCAAGACTTCATCTCAAAAAAACACACACAAAAAAATCCTCCAGATGGATTCAGGCATTACTTATGCATTAAAATACATTAACAAATAAGTTTTAAAAAAGAATCGTATATTTCTTAAATTTCTAATTGCTTTAGAGTTTTGTTACTTTGTGAACTTTTTTTTTTTAGATCAAGTCTGGCTCTGTCACACAGGCTGGAGTGCAATGGGGCGATGTCGGCTCACTGCAGCCTCTGCCTCCTGGGGTGAAGTGATTCTCCTGCCTCAGCCTCCCGAGTAGCTGGAATTACAGCTGTGTGCCACCATGCACAGCTGATTTTTGTATTTTTAGTAGAGATGGGTTTCGCCGTGTTGGCCAGTCTGGTTTTGAACTCCAGGCCTCAAGTGATCCACCCTCCTCAGGCTCCCAAAGTGCTGGAGCTACAGGCATGAGCCACCGCGCCCAGCCTGAATATGTCATTTGTAATAGATAAAACACACATTTTGAATATCGAAACTATTTAAAAATTATAGTTTGAGATTTCTTATCCCCATCTAGTCCACCCAGTTCCCCTGCACCCGCACAGGTATCAGTTTTGTTAGTTTATTTTGTCTTCTAGTGTTTATACAGATGCAAACAAATATAAATGTATAGCCTATTCCACCTTCCACCTTATACAGAAGGTGCCATACTATGTATGTTGTTATACATATTGCTTTTTTCACTTAGTAATACATCCTGGGGGCCAGATGCAGTGGCTGACGCCTGTAATTTCAGCACTTTGGGAGGCCAAGGTGGGCGGATCACCTGAGGTCAAGAGTTCGAGACCAGCCTGGCCAACATGGTGAAACCCAGACTCTACTAAAAATACAAAAATTAGCTGGGCATAGTAGCACATGCCTGTAATCCCAGCTACTCGGGAGGCTGAGGCAGGAGAATTGCTTTAATGCAGTAGACAGAGGTTGCAGTGAGCTGAGTTTGCGCCACTGCACTCTAGCCTGGGTGACAGAGCTAGAATCCGTCTCAAAATAAATAAATAAATTAATTAGTTAAATAATACATCCTGGTGGTCTTTCCCTATCAGAGCATTAGAGAGTTTCTGGTAAGTAGAAAGCCACTGTATGAAAGTACATAGGACTACTACCTTAAAGTGTTAGGTAATGTGAATATACATTATGTGCACATTTATTTAATGACTGTGCCACAAAGGATAGATAGTTCATACATATGCAGATATTTCTGTAGGATAAATTCCAAGAATTACATTTGTAACTTTGGGGATATTGCCAAAATTGCCCTCCACAGGTGTTGTATCATTTTGCATTTCTACCAGCCAAATGTGATTGTATCTGTTTCACCACAGCCTCACAAGCAACAGAGTGTATTGTGAGACTTTTGGATTTTTGACAATGTGATAGAATAGAAATGGTATCTCAGGCCAGGTACAGTGGCTTACGCCTGGAATCCCTGCACTTTGGGAGGCCGAGGTGGGCAGATCACCTGAGGTCAGGAGTTCAAGTCCAGCCTGGCCAACATGGCAAAACCCCGTCTCTACTAAAAATACAAAATTAGCTGGGCATGGTGGCAAACGCCTGTAGTCTCAGCTACTTGGGAGGCTGAGGCAGGAGAATTGCTTGAACCAGGAGGTGGAAGTTGCAGTGAGCCGAGATAGAGCCACTACACTCCACCCTGGGAAACAAGAATAAAACACCATCTCAAAAAAAAGAAAAGGGAAAAAAAGAAAAAAAAATGGTATCTCAGTGTAGTTTTGATTTTCATTTATTGTGAGTGATGATAATTTTTTCAGGGGTTTAAGGGACTTTTTATGTGTTTTTCTATTAATTATCTATTTATATCCTCTGTCCCCTTTTTCTGTTTGGTCTCTGGCCTTTCATTCATTTCTAGAACTTTGTTATATAATTAGAGAGATCATAAACTCTACTCCTTTAAATAAAAATTTTAAAAATTAAATAAATAGGCCAGGCGCAGTGGCTCATGCCTGTAATCCCAGCACTTTGGGAGGCCGAGGCAGGCAGATCACGAGGTCAGGAGATCGAGACCATCCTGGCTAACATGGTGAAACCCCGTCTCTACTACAAATACAAAAAATTAGCCAGGCGTGGTGGCAGGCGCCTGTAGTCCCAGCTACTCGGGAGGCTGAGGCAGGAGAATGGCATGAACCCGGGAGGCGGAGCTTGCAGTGAGCCGAGATCGCGCCACTGCACTCCAGCCTGGGTGACAGAGCAAGACTCCGTCTCAAAAAAAAAAAGTTAAATAAATAGAGAGATAGACCTTTGTCAGTGATCTCAGCTGTCAATTTTTTTCCCAGTTCATCATTCTTCAGACTTTGCTAATGGACTTTTTTCCAAAGCAAATTTTATTTTATTTTATTTTATTTTTATTTATTTATTTTTTATTTTTTATTTTTTTGACATGGAGTCTCGCTCTGTCGCCCAGGCTGGAGCGCAGTGGTGCAATCTCAGCTCACTGCAACCTCTGCCTCTTGGGTTCTAGCGATTATCCTGCCTCAGCCTCTCGAGTAGCTGGGATTACAGGTGCCTGCCACCACGCCCAGCTAATTTCTGGGTTTTTGTTTTTGTTTTTTTTTTTTGAGATGGAGTCTTGCTCTCTTGCCCAGGCCGGAGTGCAGTGGCATGGTCTCAGCTCACTGCAACCTCCGCCTCCCGGGTTCAAGCGATTCTCCTGCCTCAGCCTCCCTAGTAGCTGGGATTACAGATGCCTGCCACCATGCCCGGCTAATTTTTTATATTTTTAGTAGAGACGGAGCTTCACTATATTGGCCAGGCTGGTCTGGAACTCCTGACCTCAGGCAATCCGCCCGCCTCTGCCTCCCAAAGTGCAGGGGTTACAGGCGTGAGCCACCACATCTGGCCTCTGTATTTTTAGTAGAGACGGAGTTTCGTCATGTTGGCCAGGCTGGTCTCGAACTCCTGACCTCAGGTGATCTGCCCACCTCAGCCTCCCAAAGTGCTGGAATGTGCAGGTGTGAGCCACCGTGCCCAGCTGCAAATTTTATATTTATATAAATAAATTTACGTTTTCTTTCATGGATTCTAGATACTGAGTCATAGTTTTGTGATAGATTACATTAATGACCCCAATTTTTCATGTGTCTCTTTATCTAACTTTGGTAAAGGTAGTGCCTTTCCACACTGACTCTTGAGTTTGGCCATACAACTTGCTTTAATCAATGGGATAGTAACAAACTTGATATAAGCAGAGACTTGAAAAAGCTCTTGCATATTCTGCTTCCTCTCTTAGACCCCTGTCACAGCTGTGAGAACATACTCAGATTAGCCTCCTAAAGAGATGTGAGAGACAAGTAGAAATGAGCTTGGTTTTCCCAGCCAATGTGTCCTATAGCAGCCCACCATCCTCCAGCCAAGCCACCAACTGGGTGCAGACACATAAGCTAACCCAGCTGAGATTAACACAGCCTAGTCCAGATCATAGAGCCTCCCAGCTGACCCATAGACTCTGTCTAGGTTTTGGTACATAATTATTCACTGGTTTACAACAGAGCATTATTGTGGCAGTATTCCCCCATCATCGTTCTTTCTTTTCTGAGATATGCTGGCTATGCTTGCTTGTTATTTTTCCATATGAACTTAGAATCAGCTTGTCTAGTTTCAGAAAAAGAAAAAAAGTGATAATGCTTTTTTTTGAAACAGAGTTTCACTCTGTCGCCCAGGCTGGAGTGCAGTGCGCGATCTCGGCTTGCTGCAACCTCTGCCTGCCAGCATCAAGCGATTCTTCTGTCTCAGCCTCCCAAATAGCTGGGATTACAGGTGCCCACCACCATGCCCGGCTAATTTTTGTATTTTTAGTACACACGGGGTTTCACCATATTGGCTAGGCTGGTCTCGAACTCCTTACCTGGTGATCTGCCCACCTCGGCCTCCCAAAGTGCTGGAATTACAAGCATGAGCCACCATGCCCAGCCAAAAAATGATAATGGGCTTATACTAAATTTATAAATTAATTTGACATCTTTATGATTTTAAGTCTTCCCATCTGAGAACATGGCATGCCTTTCCATTAGTTCCTTCAGAGTGTTACGAATGTTTCTCATTAAAGTTTTAGACATTTCTTGTTAAGGTTGTTTGTAGGTATTTTATCTTTTTTGTTGCTCTAATAAATGGAGCCTTCTCTTCCACATATCTTCTAACTGAATGATTTCTATATACTAATTTTATATCCTGCTACCTTACAGAATTCTCTTGTTTGTAGTAGTTTCTCTATTGGTGTGTTTGGGTTTTGTGGCGATACAATCTGATCATCTATATATGGTGATAGCTTTACTTCTTCCATTTCAATTGTATACTTAATTTATTTCTCTTTTCTAATCGTAATGATTACTACCTCCAATACAAATTTTTTTGTTTTTTGTTTTTAAGACAGAGTCTCTCTCTCTCACCCAGGCTACAGGGCAGTGGCACGATCTTGGCTCACTGTAACCTCTGCTTCCCAGGCTCAAGTGATTCTCATGCCCCAGCCTCCTGAGTAGCTGGGATTACAGGTGTGCACTACCACACCCAGCTAATTTTTGTAACTTTAGTAGAGATGGAGTTTTACCATGTTGGCCAGGCTGGTCTCAAACTCCTGGCGTCAAGCAGTCCACCCGCCTTGGCCTACCAAAGTGCTAGGACTACAGGTGTGAGCCACAGTGCCCAGACAACCTCCAATACAATGCTAAATTGTAGTGGAGAGAGTAGGTACCCTTAGTTGGTATCTGATTTTAGCATATAAATATTGGTGGTATTTCCTGGTTAAGTGAAATGCTGGATTTGGGGGATCTATCTATCTATAGAGAATGAGATAAAAAATATATCAGGGAAGGAACCACATATTCCTCTTTTATTGAATGTTTTTATAAAGAATGGGTATTGATACCAAAGTTACTGAAGGAGAAGAAAAATAAAAGAATGGGTGTTGAGTTTTGTCAAACAACTCTTTGGTATCTCTGAATAAAATGATAGGATTTTTTTACTTAGATCTAATAATAGGTTAGATTATATTAATGGATTTCCTAATGTTGAACAATTCTTGCATTCCTGCAATAAAACCCACACAGTCATGGATTCTATTTGTAAATATTTAGGATATTGTGTCGATATTCATAAGTGAGAATTAGTCTATATGGTTTTGTTTTTCTTGTGGAATCTTTGTCAGATCTTGGTATCAGTGTTATTATTCACTTGATACAAACATTGTTAAAGTGTTCCTTCCTTGGGCTCAGGAAAATAAGAATAGTATTTGAATTATCTGCTTTTCAGTGTGAAAAGACTTCCCCTTGTGAAAGGATCTTGGTCTATCTGGTGCTTTGAGGAATTGGGGAGCTCTTTATAGCTTTCTCTATTTCTGTGAAAATTGATCGGCCGGGCGCGGTGGCTCAAGCCTGTAATCCCAGCACTTTGGGAGGCCGAGGCAGGTGGATCACGAGGTCAGGAGATCGAGACCATCCTGGCTAACATGGTGAAACCCCGTCTCTACTAAAAATACAAAAAACTAGCCGGGCGTGGTGGCGGGCGCCTGTAGTCCCAGCTACTCGGAGGCTGAGGCGGGAGAATGGCGTGAACCCGGGAGGTGGAGCTTGCAGTGAGCCGAGATCGCACCACCGCACTCCAGCCTGGGCGACAGAGCGAGACTCCGTCTCAAAAAAAAAAAAAAAAAAAAAGAAAATTGATCTACAAGGCCAGGCACGGTGGCTCACGCCTGTAATCCCAAAACTTTGGGAGGCTGAGGCGGGCGGATCACCTGAGGTTGGGAGTTCAAGACCAGCCTGAGCAACATGGAGAAACCCCGTCTCTATGAAAAATAGAAAATTATCCAGGCGTGGTGGCGCATGCCTGTAATCCCAGCTGCTCGGGAAGCTGAGGCAGGAGAATCGCTTGAATCCGGGAGGCAGAGTTTGCTGTGAGCCGAGATCGTGCCATTGCACTCCAGCCTGGGCAACAAGAGCGAAATGCCATCTCAGAAAAAAAAAGAAAAGAAAATTGATCTACATGGACTTTTCTTTTAGGGTCAGTTTGGTAAATTTTATTTTCCTAGGACATTATCCATTTCTTCCAGTTCTTTAAATGATTTCTATAGAGTTCTATTTTGTGATATTTAAAATGTCTTCTTACTCTGGTTATGTGCAACTTTTCATTTGTTTTGTATATTTGTGCTTTCTCCTTTTCTTTTCCTGATTATGTTATCTAATAGCTTATATAATTCTTTTTTACAGAATCAACCCACTCATTTATTGGTCCTACTGTTATCTATTTTCTAACTCCTTTATTTTAACTTTTATTTTTGTTAATTCATTCCTTCTGCTTCCCTGTATTTGTTTTGTCTTTCTCTAACTTTTTCAATCTGATGCTTATTCATTTAGCTTTTTTGTTTGTAATGTAAGTATTTTAAGGCTATGAACTTTCCGCTGACCACTGCTTTAGCTGTATCCATAGATTCTGGTATGGAATGTTTTTATTGCCATTATTGTCTAGAAATTCAGCAATTTTGGTTTGTTTTTTGTTTGTTGATTTGTTTGTTTTGAGACAGGGTCTTGTTCTATTGCCCTAGCTAGAGTGCAGTGGTGCAATCGTAGCTCATTGCAGCCTCAAACTCCTGGGTTCAAGGGATCCTCCTACCTCAACTTCCCAAGTAGCTGGGACTACAGGCATGCATCATGACACCCAGCTACTTTTTTATTTTTTATTTTTTATAGAGACAGGGATCCCACTGTGTTACCCAGGCTGGTCTCAAACTCCTGGCCTCAAGTGATCCCCCCATCTCAGCCTCCCAAAGTGCTGGGACTACAGGCATGAGCCACTGAAACCAGCTCGAGTTTCCCCTTGACCCAAGAGTTGTTTGAGAGTTTTCACGTATTCAGATCCATTTTACACTGATCTCTAGTTTTATCCAGTTGTGATCAGAGAACATTGTCTATATTAGTTTTACTTTTTGGAATTTATTGAGATTTTCTTCTTGTCCTAATATTGAGTTTGCTGTTTAGGTTTTATGGTTCTTACTAGGTTTTTTGATCCTTTGCTCTGTTCTGGAATGAGAAAGGTAAGTTTAATTTCTCCTGTTCTTAGTGTGTTTCAATTTATAATCTATTTCTCCATGTATCTCATTATTTCAGCTTTGTGAAAATTGCTATTTCATGTGGTACAAAAATATTAGTAACTTTATATCTTCATTGTGAATTGTGTCTGTATTAGTCCATTTTCACGCTGCTGATAAAGACATACCTGAGACTGGGAAGAAAAAGAGATTTAATTGGACTTACAGTTGCACATGGCTGGGGAGGCCTCAGAATCGTGGCAGGAGGCAAAAGGCACTTCTTACATGGTGGCGGCAAGAGAAAATGAGGAAGAAGGAAAAGTGGAAACCCCTGATAAACCCATCAGATCTCGTGAGACTTATTCACTATCACAAGAATAGCACTGGAACTATCGGCCCCCTTGATTCAATTACCTCCCCCTGGGTCCCAGCCACAACACATGGGTATTCTGGGAGATACAATTTAAGTTGAGATTTGGGTGGGGACACAGCCAAACCATATCAGTGGCCTTTTTTTGTCTCAATTAATGCTTCTTTGTAATAAACTTTAGTTTTGATTAATTTTGGATTTACAGAAGGGTTGCAAAGATAGTACAGGGTTTCCATACACCCATTACCTAGTTGCCCCTCATGTTAACATCTTGTATGACTACATTCGTCTGAGCTGAGAGATTAACATTGTTATGTTACTATTAACTAAAATCCAAACTTTATTCATATTTCACTAGTTTTCCACTAGATATCCTTTGTCTATCCTAGGCTTCAATTCAGATGTGACATTGCATTTAGTCACCATATCTCCTCCAATCTGTGACAGTTTCCCAGTCTTCCCTTGTTTCTCATGACCTTGTCAGTGCTTTTCGTTATGAGTTCCTAACTTATGGGAAATTAAGATGCAACATTTTTGCTTTTTTTATTTGCCTTTTATTGGTATGCCTTTGCCCTTTCTTGTATTTTTAGCCTTTCTGAGTCAGTTTGTTTTAGTTGACTCTCTTGAATATAGTAGTTGAGTTTTGCTCAGTGATCCAATAGAAACATATTTTTCCTTAAACACTTGAGCTAAGACAATTTGTATTCCTATATATGAAAGATGTTTAATGGTAGTATTGTCATATTATTTTATTTTATTTATTTTTTTTTTTGAGACAGAGTCTTGCTCTTTCACACAGGCTGGAGTGCAGTGGCACGATCTTGGCTCACTGCAACCTCCGCCTCCCTGGTTCAAGCAATTCTCCTGCCTCAGCCTCCCGAGTAACTGGGATTACAGGTGCCTGCCACCACAGCTCGCTAATTTTTGTATTTTTAATAGAGATAGGGTTGCACCATGTTGGCCAGGCTGGTCTCAAACTCCTGACCTCGTGATCCGCCCGCCTCAGCCTCCCAAAGTGCTGGGATTACAGGCGTGAGCCACCGTACCCGGCCTGTCATATTATTTTAATGTCTTTCTATATGTTTATATATTAAAAGCATTTCACTATATAGTCTGTTTTGTTTGCTTGTTTTTGTAATTATCCTGACATTTAGAAGAGCTTGTATTTTGGTCTGCTGATTCATTTTAAGTATCTTTTTTAAATTACCTTTTTCTTTTTTTTTTTTTTTTTTTTTTTTGAGACGGAGTCTCGCTCTGTCCCCCAGGCTGGAGTGCAGTGGCCGGATCTCAGCTCACTGCAAGCTCTGCCTCCCGGGTTTACGCCATTCTCCTGCCTCAGCCTCCCGAGTAGCTGGGACTACAGGCGCCCGCCACCATGCCCGGCTAGATTTTGTATTTTTTTTAGTAGAGACGGGGTTTCACCGTGTTAGCCAGGATGGTCTCGATCTCCTGACCTCGTGATCTGCCTGTCTCGGCCTCCCAAAGTGCTGGGATTACAGGCGTGAGCCACCGCGCCCAGCCTACCTTTTTCTTTTTTATTTTTTTGAGACAAGGTTTCACCCAGGCTAGAGTGCAGTGGCATGATCACAACTCACTGCAACCTTGACCTCCTGGGCTCAAGGAATCTTCCCACTTCAGCCTCTGGAGTAGCTGGGACTACAGGGGCCCAGCTAATTTTTCGGTTTTTTTGTTTTTTCTGTGGAGACAGAGTCTCACTTTGTTGCCCAGGCTGCTCTTGAACTCATGGGCTCAAGTGATCCTCCTGCTTCAGCATCCCAAAGTGCTGGGATTACAGGTGTGAGCCACTGCACCTGGCCTCTATTTTCTTTTTTTTGTTTGTTTTTGTTTTTGTTTTGTTTTGTTTTTTGAGAAAGGGTCTCACTCTGTCTCCCAGGTCGGAGTACAGTGGCATCACCTCAACTCACTGCAGCCTTGACCTCCTGGGCTCAAGGAATCTTCCCACTTCAGCCTCTGGAGTAGCTGGGACTACAGGGACATGCCACCACGCCCGGCTAATTTTTTGTTTTGTTTTGTTTTGTTTTGTTTTTTGTAGAGACAGCGTCTCACTTTGTTGCCCAGGCTGCTCTTGAACTCATGGACTTAAGTGATCCTCCTGCTTCAGCCTCCCAAAGTGCTGAGATTACAGGCATTAGCCACTGCGCCTGGCCTGTATTTTCTTTTTTGTTTGTTTTTGGTTTTGTTTTGTTTTTTGAGACAGGGTCTCACTCTGTCTCCCAGGTTGGAGTACAGTGGCATCACCTCGGCTCACTGCAGCCTTGACCTCCTGGGCTCAAATGATCCTCCCACCTCAGCCTCCTGAGTAGCTGGGACTGTAGACACACACCACCATGCCTGGCTAATTTTATTATTAATATTTTAAGACAGAGTCTTGCTCCATTGCCCAGGCTGGAGTGCAGTGGCGCAATCTCAACTCAATGCAACTTTTGCTTCCCAGGTTCAAGCGATTCTCCTGCTTCAGCCTCCCGAGTAGCTGGGATTACAAGTGCCCACTACCACACCTGGCTAATTTTTATATTTTTAGTAGGGATGGGGTTTCACCATGTTGTCCAGACTGGTCTCAAACTCCTGACCTCAAGTGATCTGCCCGCCTCAGCCTCCCAAAATTCTGGGATTACAGGTGTGAGACGCTGTGCCTGACCTTGTTATTATTTTTTTTGTAGAGGTGGGGTTTCACCATGTTGCCCAGGCAGTTAAGAGTTGTGCATCTAGCCGGGCATGGTGGCTCATGCCTGTAATCCCATCACTTCGGGAGGCCAAGGTGGGCGGATCAGAAGGTCAGGAGATCGAGACCATCCTGGCTAACAGGGTGCAACCTCGTCTCTACTAAAAATATAAAAATTAGCCAGGCGTGGTGGTGGGCACCTGTAGTCCCAGCTGGTGGGGAGGCTGAGGCAGGAGAATGGCGTGAACCCGGGAGGCGGAGCTTGCAGTGAGCCAAGATGGCGCCACTGCACTCCAGTCAGGGCAACACAGCGAGGCTCCGTATCGGGGGGAAAAAAAAAAAGAATTGTGCATCTATATTTATAAGTGAAATAAGCCTAAAATTTTATTTTCTTCTGTTGTCCTTATCGGGTTTTAGAATCAAGATTTCAAGATTGTAGTAGACTAATAAAGTGAGCCAGGAAGCTTTCTCTCCTTTTCTATTTTCTGGAATAATTTCTGCAAGAAGAGAATTAATGGTTCTCTTGAGAATCTGGCACAATACACCTGTAAACCATTTGGGCCTGAATTTGGGGGGACGTCCTTGACTACCATTTTAATTTCTTTTCTTTTTTTTTTTTTTTTTAAAGGGAGTCTAGCTCTGTCACAGAGACTGGAGTGCAATGGTGCAATCTCGGCTCACTGCAGCCTCCACCTCCCGGGTTCAAGCAATTCAGCCTCTGAAGTATCTCAGACTACGGGCAAGCACCACCATGCCCAGCTAATTTTCTGTAATTTTAGTAAAGATGGGGTTTCGTCATATTGGCCAGGCGAACTCCTGACCTGAGGTGATCCACCTGCCTCGGCCTCCCAAAATGCTGTGATTAGAGGTGTGAGCCACCATGCCCGGCCAATTTTAATTTCATTAATACTTAGTGGTCTATTCAAATTCTCTATTTCTTCAGATACCATTTTTCTTATTTTACATTTCTCTCTTTCTTTTTTTTTCTCAGACATAGTCTCGCTCTGTCACCCAGGCTGGAGTGCAGTGGCGCAATCTCGGCTCACTGCAACCTCCGCCTCCCGGGTTCAAGCGATTCTCCTGCCTCAGCCTCCCAAGTAGCTGGGACTACAGGCATGTACCACCACGCCACCTAATTTTTGTATTTTTAGTAGAGACGGGATTTCACGGTGTTGGCCAGGCTAGTCTTGAACTCCTGACCTTAAGTGATTCCCCTCACCTCCTCGGCCTGCCAAAGTGCTAGGATTACAGGCATGAAACACCATGCCCAGCCCGTCTAGTTCCTAATGGTCTGGTTTCTGACTTGAGTGCCTGATGGTGGCTTCACAGAGGAGGGCAGCAGAGGAGCAGCGTGCCTGTCATTTGGGGAACGGAGGGAGTTTGCCTACCTTTGCACTTCCAGCAAAGGAATGGGATTCTCTGTGACTTTGGATATTTGTGACTGTGTGTGATTGTGCATACTTCTAGGAATGTGTATGTTTATACATGATGCTCTACTGTGCTTCTGTTTATATGAAAATATAAGACTGAAAGATAACAATTTTTTTTTTTTTTTTTTTGACAGAGTTTTGCTCTTGTTGCCCAGGCTGGAGTGCAATGGCGCGATCTTGGCTCACTGCAACCTCCGCCTCCCGGGTTCAAGAGATTCTCCTGCCTCAGCCTCCCTAATAGGTGGGATTACAGGCATGCACCACCACGTCCGGCTAATTTTCTATTTTTCGTAGAGACAGGGTTTCACCATGTTGGCCAGTCTGGTCTCGAACTCCTGACTTTGGGTGCTCTGCCCACCCCTGCCTCTCAAAGTGCTGGGATTGCAGGAGTGAGCCACCGCGCCCGGCAAGAACAATTTTTCAAAAGAAAATTGGTTAAATTATCCTCCATGTAGCTATTCTTCTGTATCTGTTCACAGAGGTCCCTGAGCTGAGAGGGGGTAATTCCGTGGGTCTCTCATTCGATGTCCCTATGTACATCTGCATCTCTGTTAGCGGGTGATTCATTCTGTGTGCTTTTCCATGTCTCTGAGTATCTGCATCTGTAAGAGTCTGTGATTCTATGTGTGTCTCTGTGTCTCTGCACACATCTGGGTCTGTAAGGGTGGAGGATTCTGTATGCATCTCTGTCTTTCGCTGTAGAAGCATATGCATGGAGTGCACATGCTACGTGGTAAGTTCAGACTCTCCAAGTCTGGAAGAAACATTACAACAGGAAATGCTCTGGATTCCAGCTTCCGGATGGAATTTCACTCAGAGAAGTACCCCTTCCTGGTCCTCCCAATAAATGCAGCATTCTTTGTCTTTCAAGAGACTGAGTTGAGGGGGTTTATGCTAACCTTGACCTCAGAGGCCACGTCTTTCAGGAAGATTTGGCAGACCCATGAAATTCCACACCCTGCCACTCACCTCTTGCCAGACCTACTTCTTCCTCTTGAACCCTTTCATAGCTCCATATTATCTACCAGAACAATTCCAATCTAAATTGTCCAGAGCAACCAGAGGAAAACACAAGGAGATGGGGACAAAGAAACAGCATAAGATTAAGTAAATAAATAAAGATAGATACAGGGACAGAAAGACAGAGACCAAGAAATAGGGTTTGAAGGGTGAGAACAGACAGTAAAAAATTGAGATAAAGAAACAGAAGGAGGGCCAGGTGCAGTGGCTCATGCCTGTAATCCCAACATTTTGGGAAGCCAAGGTGAGCAGATCACTTGAACCCAGGAGTTCGAGACTAGCCTCAGCAACATGGCGAAACCCCATTTCTACAAAATACAAAAAATTAGCTGGGCATGTTTGTGTGTACCTGTAGTCCCAGCTACTTAGGGGGCTGAGGCAGGAGGATCACTTGAGCCCAGGAGGTCGAGGCTGCAGTGAGCCACGACCACACCACTGCACTCCAGCCTGGGTGACAAAGTTAGACCTTGTGTCAAAAAAAAAAAAAAAAAAAGGAGGCTGGGTGCTGTAACTCACACTTGTAATCCCAGCACTTTGGGAAGCTGAAGGCTGAGGTGGGAGGATCGCTTGAGCCCAGAGTTTGAGACCAAGCTGGCAACATAATGAGAACACATTTCTAAAAAAAAAAAAAAAAAAAAAAAAATTTAAAAATAAGCCAGGTGCAGTGGCTCACACCTGTAATCCCAGCACTTTGGGAGGCCAAGGCGGGAAGATCACTTGATCCCAGGAGTTCAAGACCAGCCTGGGCAACATAATGAGACCTTGTCTCTACAAAAATAAAGAAAAAATTAGCTAGGTGTGGTGGCACATGCCTGTAGCCCCAGCTACTTGTGAGGTTGATGTAGGAAGATTGCTTGAGTCTGACAGGTTGAGGCTGCAGTCAGTCAAGATTGTGCCACTGCACTCCCACCTGAGCAACAGAGTAAGACCCTGTCTCAAATATTTCTTTATATAAATAGGAAGAAACAGAAGGATGGAGATAGATATACAGAAAGATGGAGTGAGCAAAGTGGAGAACGAGGGACTGACTGAAATGAGGCAGGAATGTAGGGAGAGAGATAAAGAGATGGGGACAGAGACAGAGTTTGGGGTTAGAGGAGCAGCTACATTAAAAATGAGGGAGAGATTAATGGGTAAATATACTATTTGATAGAAGAAATAAGACCTAGTGTTCGATAGATCAGTAGGGTGACTATAGTTTACAGTAACCTATTACACATTTCAAAATAGCTAGAAGAGAATAATTCAAATGTTTCTAGCATAAAGACAAATATTTAAGGTGATGGATATCCCAATCACACTGATTTGATTTTTACAAATAATATAAATGTATTAAAATATCATACGTGGATGGGCACAGTGGCTCATGCCTGTAATCCCACTACTTTGGAAGGTCGAAGCCAAGGTGGGGAGATTACTGGAGTCCAGTCAGGGCAACATAGCAAGACCCCATCTCCACAATAAATAACAAAAAATTAGCCCCACATGGTGGTGCCTACCTATAGTCCCAGCTACTTGGTAGACTGAGGTGGGAGGAAGGCTTGAGCCTAAGAGGTAGAGGCTTTAGGAGCCAAGATCACACCACTGCACTCCAGCCTGGGCAAAAGAGTGAGACCGTATCTGAAAAGATAATAATAATAAACAATGTTAAAAATCATATGTACCCCAGCCAGGCACGGTGGCTCACACCTGTAATCCCAGCACTTTGGGAGACCGAGGTGGATGGATCACCTGAGGTCAGGAGTTCAAGACCAGCCTGCCCAACATGGTGACACACCATCTCTACTAACAATTAAAAAATTAGGCTGGGTGCAATGGCTCACGCCTGTAATCCTTGCACTTTGGGAGCTGAGGCAAGTGGATCACCGAGGTCAGGAGTTTGAGACTAGCCTGGCCAACATGGTAAAACCCTGTCTCTACTAAAAATACAAAAATTCACTGGGCATGGTGGCAGTCACCTGTAATCCCAGCATCTTGGGAGGCTGAGGCAGTAGAATCGCTTAAACCAGGGAGGCAGAAGTTTCAGTGAGCCGAGATTGTGCCACTATACTCCAGCCTGGGTGACAGAGCAAGACTCTCAAAAAAAAAAAAATAATTAGCCAGACATGGTGACACGCTTGTAATCCCAGCTGCTCTGGAGGCTGAGGCATGCGAATCGCTTGAACCTGGGAGGCAGAGGTTGCAGTGAGTGGAGAACACACCACTGCACTCCAGCCTGGGGGACAGAGCGAAACTCCATCTCAAAAAGAAAAATCATATGTATCCCCAAAATATGTACATGTGTTATGCCTCAATTAAAAATTGTTTTAAAATAAAATTAATTAGGCTGGGTGCTTTCGCTCATGCCTGTAATCTCAGCACTTTGGGAGGCTGAGGCGGACAAATCGCCTGAGGTCAGGAGTTCGAGACCAGCCTGGCCAACATGGTGAAACCCCGTCTCTACTAAAAATAAAAAAAAAAAATTAGCCTGGCGTAGTGGTGTGCGTCTGTAATCCCAGCTACCCAGGAGGCTGAGGCAGGGGAATCACTTGAACCCAGGAGGCAGAGGTTGCAATGAACCAAGCTCGCACCACTGCACTTCCAGCCTGGGCAACAGAATGAGGTTCCGTCTCTAAATAAATAAATATATATATAAATAAATAAAATTAATTACAAACAAAACAATTGTGGGCAGAGAGAAAAACAAAGCAATAGTAATAGCCAGGTAGATGGAGGGGAAATGACTAGGATTAGATAAACAAAGATGGAAACAGAGATGGTGGTGACAATGGGGAGGAAAATGTCAATGATGTCAGTCTACATCTTTGAGCATTTGTTCTGTCTGAAACATCTTCTAAGAGGTATACATGTATTAACTCATTTAATCCTCACAGTAACGCTGTGAAGCACAGGTACTATTATCAGCCCTATTTTACAGATGAGGACACTGAGGCACAGCAAGTCAATGGCACATCTAGGACTGGAATCCAAATAGTCAGATACCAGAGACCATACTCTTGACTACTTTGTCAGTGACACAGGTAGAGACAGAAGGACATGGAGCTGGGGACAAGATAGCAGATGAAGCACACCTAGCGACAGAGAAATGGGGACAAGAGTCAGACACATGAGGAAAACAGCCCAACAAGAGAGATGGTGACAGAGAAATAGAGGTAAAAATTGGATATAGAGTGGTGAGAGAGAATCAGGGAGAAGGAGGCAAGAAGACCAACATAGGGGTGTGTGTGAGAGAGGGAAAGACAGAAACAAGAATGTAAATGTTAAGAGGGAAAAAATGAAGACAGAGATACAAAGATCGGAACAGAAAGGTAAGAATAGAGAAAGACAGTGGTAGCAGGGAGCAGAGACAGATGAATGCAGCAACACAAAGAAATGAGGACTGAGAGAGCCAGAGGTAGGATAAATTGGGACAGAGTGATGGAGACTTCTGGAAAGACATAAAAGAGGCCAAGGAACCGATGGAAATTGAAAGGAAAACAGAAAGGACAGAAATTCTGGAATGCATAGAAATTTAGAAACAGGCAGGGTGCGGTGCCTCACGCCTGTAATCCCAGCACTTTTGGAGGCTGAGGCAGGCAGATCACTTGAGGTCAGGAGTTCGACACCAGCCTGGCCAACATGGTGAAACCTCATCTCTACTAAAAGTACAAAAATTAGCTGGGTGTGGTGGTGCATGCCTGTGATCCCAGCTACTCAGGAGGCTGAGGCAGGAAAATCACTTGAACCTGGGAGGCAGAGGTTGCAGTGAGCTGAGATCACACCACCACACTCCAGCCTGGGTGACAGAGTGAGACTCCGTCTCAGAAAAAAAAAAAAAACAGATGAGGGAGAACAATGTGGTCATATATATAAGGACAGAGACATGGACCAAGATGAGGATCCTGAGTTAGACTCAGACAGGATGGCAGGGTAGCCGGCAACATAACTAATAGAATGAGAGAAAAAGAGTGAGAGGGGAGAGAGTTTGAGAGAGACAATAGGAGAGACAGGAAAAAGAAACAGCCAGACAATTGTAAACAGACAAGAAAAAGCAAAATAGAGACAGAGATAGTGGATGTCTGAGAGATGGTGACAGTGATGGCTAACTGGGAGGAAGAGAGACAAAAACACGAAAGAAATAGTGGCTGAGCACGGTGACTCATGCCTGTAATCCCAGCACTTTGGAAGGCCGAGGCGGGTGGATCACCTGAGGTCAGGAGTTCAAGACCAGCTTGGCCAACATGGTGAAACCCTGTCTCTACTAAAAATACAAAAATTAGCCGGGTGTGGCGGTGGGCACCTGTAATCCCAGCTACTCAGGAGGCTGAGGCAGGAGAACTGTTTGAACCCAGGAGGCAGAGGTTGCAGTGAGCTGAGACTGTGCCATTGCATTCCAGCCTGGGCGACAGAGTGAGACTCTGTCTCAAAAAAAAAAAAAAGAGAGAGAGAGAGAGAGAAATAGAGACAAAAGGATTAAATCTTTCTGATCCGACAATCATTCACAAGTCTCTTGGCTATATCAGGGCGAGCACTGGGCCGTATGGGGCCCACTAGACTATGAGTTCAGGAAGGCAAGGCCCAGGCCTTTGTTATTCCTTACTGTATCCTACACTCATGATAGACTACCAGTCACATGGAGAGCTCCATTTATTAAACATTAGGCACCATGTCCTGTGCATGCCTTTTCATGGATTATGTCATCAGAACCTCACAGCTCTAATGTAGAAGGTGTTATTATCATCCACAGTTTACACATGGGGAAACTGAGACTCCAAACAATGAACAACTTGCCCAACATCACACAGAGGAGCTAAGAGTGAGTGAAGCTCCAGCTCAAACCAATGGTGAGAGTATATCATGAACCAAGGATTGGGATGAATCCTTTTCCATGCACTGAAGATATAAAAAGCCAAATTCCAGTCTGCCTGCTTCCAAGGACTACATGTTTGACTACCATGCCATACTGCTTCAATTGAAGGTTTGCTGACAGACTAATGGAAGACTGCGGTCTCTAGGGTAAGTGTGTCCTGACTCCTTGTCCTCTGGAGCTCCCTCCTTCTAGTAGAGGAGGCAGACCTACCTAGCGTAGAGAGACTGGGAAAGCTCAGAAAAACTGGGGAAACGGCAGAAATAAAGTCCTGTGGGAAAAACAGCCTGGGAAAATCAGACAAAGCTTCCTGGAGGAGGAGGTAATTTAAAGAGGCCAGAAGTAGATTTACATAGAAGTCAATGAAGCTTAAGCTTCAGGGCCCCTCCTTTGCATAGGTCTCTTCCAAGGCCCTGTTTAAAGAACAGTGAACAATCACAGTACTGGAGATTTGTCATTCTACAAAAAAATTAAAATGCCCTGAAATCTTATAACTCATTTATGAAAGAAACTAGACAAGGGTTTTCCCAAATTTGATAGCAGTCCTAAACATATATAAAATATTATCATAGTATGAAAGTTTGCTAAACTGTCAATAGTAAAAAACAAATTTCTATCAACCATGCTAATAAGAAAGACTAATTTTTTCTTTTTTTTTTTTGAGACTGGATCTTGCTCTGTCACCCAGGCTGCAGTGCAGTGGCACAATCATGGCTCACTGCAGCCTCAACCTCCTGGGCTCAAGGGATCCTCTTGCCTCAGCCTCCCAAGTAGCTGGAATTATAGGCAGGCACCACCATGCCTGGCTAATTTTTTAATTTTTTGTAGAGACAGGTCTCACTATGTTGCCCAGGTTAGTCTCCAACTCCTGGGCTCAGCCATTCTTCCGCCTCAGCCTCCCAAAGTGCTGGGATTACAGGCATTAGCCATCGCGCCTGGCCCTCTATTATCTCTATGGCAAATGACCTTACTTCATGCATCAGTGACAAAATAGAAGCCATCGAGAATTTTTGCAGGGCCTTTATCTGCCCTCCACTCAATCTGTAAAGTTACCTGTATTTGCATTTGTCTTTTTCTCATTCCTTTGTGTTACAATTAAGGGTCCAGGAACCCTCTGAGGCTCGGTACCAACCTTTCATTTCCCTTGTGTTAGTGCCTTTCTCTCTCTCTCTCTCTCTCCCTCTCTCTCTCTCTCTCTCTACTGGATCATTCCCAGAAGCAAACATAGTCCAGCATCTCTCATCTTAAAAAAAAATCATTATTTGACCCTCTTCCTATGATCATGCTATCTCCCTAGGATCTATTTCCCTTCACAGCCATGTTTCTCAAGGGAACTGCATACACACGTAACCCCACTTCACTGGGGTGGGAGGAAGTGTTCCCTCTAACCTCAGTGAGGATCCTATAACAATCTACACTCCCTCCAGCCCTCTAGGCAATTAGTCGTGTTTTTTAAAATTAATTAATTATCAATATATTTGTTTTTCATGATATACATTATAAATTTTATAATATACGTATCTGTACAGTTTGAATTAACAATTTTAAAAATCTGTGTCCCTATCACCTAGCTTCAATAAGAGATCATTTACTAATGACAAAACTCCTTGTATGACTCTCCCCAGTCACATCTCCTTCACCTCTGTGACAGGTAACTGCTGTCCTGAATTTTTCATTTTTCACTCCTTGCTTTTCTCGTTTTGTAATATATGACTGCATCCACATACTGTTTAATTCTGCATGGTTTTCAGCTTTGTATAAACATATTCTTCTGTGACTTTTTAAAATCAGTATTAGGTCTCCTGAGTCTCATCCATGTGGATACATGTAGCTACAATTCATTCATTTCTTAAATTTCCTTATAGTATTCTGTTGTGTAAATGAGTGGGCTGGGCGCGGTGGCTCACGCCTATGATCCCAGCACTTTGAGAGGCAGAGGCGGGTGGATCACCTGAGGTCAGGAGTTGGAGACCAGCCTGACCAACATGTTGAAACCCCATCTCTACTAAAAATACAAAAAGTTAGCCAGGCATGGTGGCAGATGCCTGTAATCCCATCTACTCAGGAGGCTGAGGCAGAGAAATGCTTGAACCCGGGAGGCAGAGGTAGCAGTGAGCCAAGATCGCGCCCTTGCACTCCAGCCTGGGCAGCAAGAGTGAAACTCCATCTCAAAAAAAAAAAAGTATGAGTGTATTTATCCTATACTCTTGTTTCCAGTTTCTTGCTGTTACAAACAGACTCGTAAACATTCTTGTACATGACTCCCAATACACATACATGTTGCTTTAAGGAGCAGTTCTCAAACTTTTTGGTCTCAGGACCCCTTTATATTCTTAAAAAGCATTGCAGACCCCAAAGAGCTTTGATTTATGTGGTTTATATCAATTGATATTTGCTGTATTCGAAATTAAAGCTGAAAAAGTTTAAATACATTAAAATAACAAACCAATTATATTAACACGATATATTTTTATGAAAAATGACTATTTTTCAACACAAAAAGAATTTAGTGAGGAGTGGCATTGTTTTACATTTTTGTAAATCTCTTTATGGCTTAATAGAAGACAGCTGGATTCTCATATCTGCCTCTGCATTCAATCTGTTGTGATATCACATGTCATGTAGCCTCTGGAAAACTCCACTCTACATTCTTGAGAGAATGAGAGTAAAAAAGCAAGTAACATCTTACTATATTATGGTTTTGGTTCTCCCCACTACCCTCCTCCACAGGATCCCCAGATCACACTGTGAGAACTGCTGCTCTGGGGTATATACCTAGAATTGCCAGGTCACAGAGTATGTGCATCATTCAGCTTTACTAGAAAATGCCCAAGTTTTTCTAGAATGGTTGTATCAATTTACACTCCCACCAATGGTATCCATTCACTCTTCATCCATTCTGGTGTTCACCCCCACCACTCCTCCAAAACCACTATTATCAAGGTCATGAATGATATCAATGTTGCCATAGCCAATGGACCCTTTTAAATCCTCAACTTCTCAGCACTCTTGGAACATCCTTGACACACTCCTGGTTATATCCCTGCCTCTTTTTGTTGTTGTTGTTTTTAAGATTTTTTTTTTTTCTTTGAGACGGAGTCTCGCTCTGTCGCCCGGGCTAGAGTGCAGTGGCCGGATCTCAGCTCACTGCAAGCTCCGCCTCCCGGGTTTACGCCATTCTCCCGCCTCAGCCTCCCGAGTAGCTAGGACTACAGGCGCCCGCCACCTCGCCCGGCTACTTTTTTGTATTTTTTTTTAGTAGAGACGGGGTTTCACCATGTTAGCCAGGATGGTCTCGATCTCCTGACCTCGTGATCCGCCCGTTTCGGCCTCCCAAAGTGCTGGGATTACAGGCTTGAGCCACCGCGCCTGGCCTAAGATTTTTTTGAGACGGAGTCTCGCTCTGTGGCCCAGGATGGACTGCAGTGGTGCCATCTCGGCTCACTGCAAGCTCCGCCTCCTGCATTCACGCCATTCTCCTGCCTCAGCCTCCTGAGTAGCTAGGACTACAGGCACCCACCACCATGCCCAGCTAATTTTTTGTATTTTTAGTTGAGACAGGGTTTCACCGTGTTAGCCAGGATGGTCTCGATCTCCTGACCGTGTGACCCGCCTGCCTCGGCCTCCCAAAGTGCTAGGATTACAGGCGTGAGCCACCACTCCCAGAGCTCTTTACTTCTTTTTCAGTCTCTGCCAACTTCTGCTCCTTCACTCAACTTGTAAAGTTGAAGTTCCTCAAAGCTCAGTCATGGATCCTATTCCTTTCTCAGTCTTTACTGTTTCAGGGTGATTTTTTCTACTGTTGGCTTTTACGCCATCTTTATGCTGACAACTCTCACTTATATCTGAAACAGACTTCTCCCCTGGGATGTGTATACCACTATCTACTTGACTTATCCACTTGGATATCTCAAGGGCATGTCCAGCTTAGCATATCCAAAACTGAACTCTTGATCTTCCCCTGAAAATCTGTTCCTCTTTCTGTCTTCTTCATCTCAATGAGTGACTGGCCTACCATCACCAGATCCCTTGGAGCCATCCTTGATTCTCCTTTCCCCCTCCCTCTCCCAAGCCTTCACACCAAGCCTTCTCAATTCTAAATATCTCTCAAATCGGTCTGCCTCTCTCTATCTCCACTGCCACCATCATCTCTGGCTGCAGTAGGTTCTAATTTTGTCCACCTGCAATTCAATCTAGAGCAACCAAAGTCATCTTCGTAAAATGTTAAATATACCCTGTGAACCTCAAGCTTAAAACCTTTCAATGTGTATTTCAGCATTTTGGGGATGTGAGGTATCTGCAAAAGAGATACTATTTCCTCCGGATCCAGTTCACATATGATACAAACTGAAGCGTTTCATGAAACATACTTATCCTTCCTACATGATCCTATGATATACTCTTTTTATTAATTAATTAATTTTGTGTGTGTGTGTGTGTGTGTGTGTGTGTGTGTATGTGAGACAGAGTAGCCCAGGCTGGAGTGCAGTAGCGCGATCTCGCCTCACTGCAACCTCCGTCTCCTGGGTTCAAGCCATTCTCCTGCCTCAGCCACCCTAGTAGCTGGGATTACAGGCACGCTCCACCACACCCGGCTAATTTTTGTTTTTTTAGTAGACGGGATTTCACCATATTGGTCAGGCTGGCCTCAAACTCCTGACCTCAGGTGATCCACCCACCTCGACCTCCCAAAGTGCTGGGATTACAGGCGTGAGCCACCACGCCCAGCCCATTCTTATATTTTCTATTCTTAAATAGATTTCAGTACCTTCTCCAGTTTGACCCACATTTGAAAGCACTGCTTCAATACCTTTTCATTGCTTGTAGAATAAAACCCATTATTCTTAACGTGGCCTGAAAAGCCCTGCATAATCTAGCTCCTGCCTACCTTTTGGATCTCATATCCCACCTCTCTTGCCTTCCAAACACTGTGCTTTAGCTATATTAGCCTTCTGTAGCTCCTAAATAGGCCATTTATCTTCCCCCCCAGGGCCTTCCCACTTGCTGTATCTTTTGCCTGGAGCACTTTTCTCTCTATTCCTCATCTGCCAACTCCCACTCCTTCAGGGGTCAGCTTAAATAGCGGCCCTTGCCTGACCCCTCAGGCTAAATCACTCCCCCTCCACACACTTACCCTTTATTCTCTTTCCTATCACCCTGTTCTGTCCCTTTATAACCTTATCACAATTCGTAATTATGTGTGTTTATGTGTTGTAATTATGTGTTTATTTCACATCCTCTCCAGTACCAGCCAGTGAACTCTGAGGACAGTTTTTTCACCATTATCTTGTTCATGTCTGTCTTATTCACTGCTGCATAGCTAGTGCATCACATGGTGCCTGGCCCATAGTTTGTGTTCAAAAGATATTCGTTGAATGACCTGAGATCTGAAGAACAAATGAAGTGGAATTGGGGAGATGTGGAGAAAGTTTCACTCAGGGAGAACAGCATATGCAAAAACTTGGAGGCTTGAGAGACTAAGGAATAGTTTAAGAATTTCAGCATGGAAAGGCTGGCAGGGGCACAGATCATGAAGGGTCCAGCGTAACCTTTCCTGTTAAGGAAGGTGGGTTTCCTTTTGAGCCAGTAGAGACCCTCACTGAAGGGTCCTAAACATGGGAGTGATATAATTTGATTTAACATTTATTTAATTAACTTATATTTATTATTATTATTTTTTTTGAGACACGTCTTGCTCTGTCGCCCAGGCTGGAGTGCAGCGGCACCATCTTCGCTCACAACAACCACCGCCTCCAGGGTTCAAGCAATTCTCTGCCTCAGCCTCCTGAGTAGCTGGGATTACAGGCATCCGCCCCCACGCGTGGCTAATTTTTGTATTTTTAGTAGAGGTAGGGTTTCACCATCTTGGCCAGGCTGATCTCGAACTCCTGACCTAAAGTGATCTGCCCACCTCGGCCTCCCAAAGTGCTGGGATTACAGGCGTGAGCCACTGCACCTGGCCTTATTTATGTTTTCAAAAGATATACACTGCCTATAGTGTAGAAAATAGAATCCAGAGAACAAGACTGAAATAGGGAGGCTGTGACAGTATTGCAAGTTAGAAATGGTTCTGGTCTAAATCAGGGTAGTGGCAACAGAAATGTAGAGATTACATAAATAGATTTGGTAGGAGGTCAAAATGATGGGACTTGGTGACTGAATGGGGGATGGAGGAGAGAAAAGAATTAAGGGTGTAACCCAGGTTTCTGCTCTGACTGGTGTCATTCACTAAGGTAAGACACAAAGAAGGACAAACAGGTTGGAAGGAGGATGCCTTGAGTTGGGAAGAAGCTGAGGTTTTAGGTGTCTCTGGGATATTCAGGTAGAGCTGCCTAATAACCAGTTGAATGCACGGGTCAGGAGAAATATCTGGTTTTGAGGTATCAATTTGGGAGTCATCAGCAAAGATATGATCATTGAAGCCATGGGAGCAAATGAGATATAGAAAAAGAGCGGCCTCTAATCCGAGGCTGCTGTTTGCTCAAGTGGATCACTTGAGGTCAGTAGTTGAAGACCTGCCTGGCCAACATGGCGAAACCCCGTCTCTACTAAAAATACAAAAGTTATTCGGGCGTGGTGGTGCGTGCCTGTAATGCCAGCTACTTGGGAGGCTGAGGCAGGAGGAATAGCTTGAACCCAAGAGGCGGAAGTTGCAGTGAGCCTAGATTGCACCACTGCACTCCAGCCTGGGCGACAGAGCAAGACTCTGTCTCAGAAAGAAAAAAAGAAAAAAAAAAGCATATATAGAGAGAGGATGAGAGAGCTCAGACCAAAGCCCTAAAGAGCACCAGCATAAAGCGTTGGACAAAGAGAAGCCTGGAAAGTAAAAAAAGAATTACTAAGGAAGCAGAAGAAAAACAAGGAAAGTGCAGTGTCATGGAAGTGGTTTAAGGAGGAGGGAGTGGTCAACAGTGCCAAATGCTATCAAGAAACCAAGTAGGATAACCTCTGAAAAGATTCTATGGGGGCTGGGCACGGTGGCTCACGCCTGTAATAGGGCGGGCGAATCACAAAGTTAGGAGTTCGAGACAAGCCTGGCCAATATGGTGAAACCTCGTCTCTACTAAAAATACAAAAAATTAGCTGGGCGTAGTGGCGGACGCCTGTAATCCCAGCGACTCGGGAGGCTGAGGCAGGAGAATCGCTTGAACCCAGGAGGCGGAGATTGTAGTGAGCCGAGATCATGCCACTGCATTCCAGCCTGGGCGACAGAGTGAGACTGTTTCAAAAAAAAAAGAAAAAGAAAAAGAAAAAGAAAAAAAAAGATTCTATGGGATTTAGTGAGATTCTTCATGGCAGACCCTGATGAGAGAGAGCCGTTTCAAGCAAGTAGTGGAGGCAGATTGGAGTGGGTTGAAAGATAAGTAGGAGGTGGGAAAATGAAGACAGTTGGGTGTAGGCAACTCTTTTGAGAAGTTTGTGGAAGAGAAGAGAAGGAGGTGGTTGGAGAGGGAGAATTCTTGGTAATTGTTTATTTGTTTTTAGATGGAACAGGCATGAGTATGTTTAGATGCTGTTGGGAAGGAGCAAGGACAAATTCCTAGGCTTCGTAGCAAAAAGTCAAGAGCTTCCTCTACGGTGGCTTCTGTTTACTCTCTGCAGTAGGTCAGGTTATTTGCTGAGGGTTACAGAGCAGATGGAGAAGTTGGGGGTTTGAGGGGAAAGGAGGTCTGAAATGGCCACTGTGGAGAACGGGAGGGAGAGCTGACTAGTAGGGTTGTGGGTCAAAACTGAGGGCCTGGTAGAAGCTGGGAACCATGGGTTTATAGTGGCATAAATCTGTGAAGTTGAATAGTTTTCTCCAGCAATGTTTAGCCGCCTGGGCGCAGGCATGGAAAAGGCGGACAGTTGGACTGATTCAAGATTGGGATGTTGCCAGACGGATGCGACAAATCAGGGAACTGAGGGTATTTAAGAAAGTGACTAAGTAAGGGACCATGATATCTGGTTTGAGCAGAGTGAAGGAGAATCAGAGACAGGTCCTCTATGAGCTCAGCCCTAGGAACACTCGGGAACATGCGGAAAGGCTTTTGGAAAAGAGAGTGAAAGGCAAGCAGAGGGGAGAAGACCTGAGATGGGATGGAAGGGCAGATATGGGGGAAGGGGGGTTGAGCCCGGAGACTTGCCTGTGGGGAAAGCAGGCTGAGGGGGAATTTTTTAAGGGGCAGGAGGGCCTTGAGAGCGGTAGCAGCGAGAAGTGAGGCGGCCCCGAGCGAGGGGGCGTGGTCAGGCGCAAATCCCGGGCGAGGGGGCGGGGCCCCGGTAACTGGGTCCCAGCGCCGCTGTGGCTGCGGCTGCCTCTGCGAGGCTCCCGCCTCCCCACCCCCTTTCCCAGGGCTCCTTCCCGCCCGCCGCCGCCGAGCCCCAGGCCGAGGCTGGGGAGGACACTGGAGCCCGGCCCAGGCCGTTCTCCTGCCCCAGGGGCTGGAGCATCGTCTGGGACGACTGGCTGAAGGCGAGCCCCGCAGCCTAAGCGCGGCGCACACGCGCGCCCCCGGCCACCGCCGTTCTCTTCCCTCCCCTCTTCTCCCCTCCCCTCTCCTCCGCCCCCGGCTTCGGCTGCGGCGGGAGGAAGAACGCTTTCCAACCAGCCAGGAGAGCCCAGATCTATTCCCATTCGGGGAGAAAGAAGAGACCCCGCACTTGGATCCGACCGACTTCTCGCCCCGGGGCCACGGAAGTGGCTCGCAGTCTACGAGAGAGTCCCCGCCGAGCGTAGCCCTTCAACCCTCGCCCAACCGCAGCCGCATAGACAGCGCTCCCCAGCGGGCCCCCGGCCCCGTCGAGCCCACTCCCCGCACGGGGCCGGGGCCGGGGCCGGCGATGCCTGGCACGGCAGCGGCGGTGGCCGCGGCTGCTGCTGCTACTGCCACCGCTGCCACGGCTGCTGGCCCGGGCCCGGGCTGGGGGCTTGAGTCTCCGCAGTGGGGCTGAGCCCGCAGCCCCGCCCCCCGATCCTGAGGCCGCTGCTCCGCCGGGCGCCGGGCCTCCTCCGCCCGCGCCTCCGCCCCAGGAGCTGGAGCCAAGCGGGGAGCTCGGGCCCCGCGCCCAGGCCCGGACCATGCATGGCCACCGAGCCCCGGGGGGCGCCGGGCCTTCGGAGCCCGAACACCCGGCCGCGAACCCGCCGGGCGCCGCTCCGCCGGCCTGTGCCGACTCGGACCCTGGAGCCTCAGAACCCGGACTGCTGGTGCTCAGGGGCTCAGGTTCGGCTCTTGGCGGCCCACTGGATCCCCAGTTTGTCGGACCCTCGGACACCAGCCTGGGTGCTGCTCCAGGCCACCGGGTCTTGCCCTGCGGTCCCAGTCCACAGCACCACCGGGCCCTACGCTTCTCTTACCACCTGGAGGGCTCGCAGCCTCGGCCTGGTGAGTGAGTGACCGAGAGAGCATGGGAGCCCGGGCCACGGGCCTGGTACTGGAAGCGGGTTCTTGTTCTCGAGTCCTCTAAGCCCCACCTCGGGACAGGCTCCCTTACCTCGGCCCTTTGGGTCCCCTCAACCTTCTTCCCCTCCCCACGCCCCTTGGCCTTGTGTCCAGTCCTTTCAACCTCTGTCCCCATCTCCTCTCTCTGTCCCTTGTGCCCCTCAACCACTCCAACCCCCTTCTTGTCTGTCTGCTGAGGCTAATGGGAGAGGGAGCACTCGCGAGAAAAAGAGGGAGGATTGCAAGGCAGCAACGGATATTTGGTTGGGGAAACCAGGGTTTAGTTTGGAGAACAGAAGAAAAAAAAGGAGTCTTCCATTTGCCAAGCGCCTACATTGTACCAGGCACTGGACTGGGTGCTTTACGTAGATTTTCATTTCAGCTGCAGGAACCCTCATGAAGTAGATACTATTAGTCCCATTTTGTAGGGAAGGAAACTGAAGCTCAGAGAAGTTAAGCTACTTGCCCAAGGTCACACAGCTAGTAGGGAGCCAGGATTTGAACCAGATCTATTTGTGTCCAAAGTCTGTGGTCTTTCTGCTTCCCCACACTGAGGCTGGAGACCATGAAAGTAATGCCAAGCCTTCTGCTTATGTGATTTTCTCCTGTACTATTCAGCAGCCCTGGAGTATGAGCAGAAAAAAAAAAAGAAGGATGGTGGATTGATCCAAGGTTGGGATTTTGCCAGGTGTGTGTGGCGGGAGAGCAAGGGAAGGAAGGAGTAGACGGTGCTGATGAGAGAGAAAGGTGGAAGAGGTGGGCCTTGGGAGTCAGGCTAGAGGAGAAGGTTGGAGGGGCTGATAGGTAGGGAGACAGCAGAAAAGCCAACAGAGGCAGAAGCCAGTTGTAGCAGGAGCTGGAGAGCTGCAGGGCCACGAGGTTGGTTGTGATGTGAAATCAGGATGGTTTCTTGGGTTTGAAAAGGTGGAGCAGCTCTAGGTCAGGCTGAGGCCACAGACCACTGCCTTTGTGCTACACAGGCCTAAGTGTCTGAGGAGCCCAGCAGGACCTCCCCCATATGGGGACATTCTCTTTTTTTTTTTTTTTTGAGACGGAGTCTCGCTCTGTCGCCCAGGCTGGAGTGCAGTGGCCAGATCTCAGCTCACTGCAAGCTCCGCCTCCTGGGTTTACGCCATTCTCCTGCCTCAGCCTCCCGAGTAGCTGGGACTACAGGCGCCCGCCACCTCGCCTGGCTAGTTTTTTGTATTTTTAGTAGAGACGGGGTTTCACCGTGTTAGCCAGGATGGTCTTGATCTCCTGACCTCGTGATCCGCCCGTCTCGGCCTCCCAAAGTGCTGGGATTACAGGCTTGAGCCACCGCGCCCGGCCGGGGACATTCTCATATGGGCCTGAGCCCAGGAGCCACAGAAGAAGAGCACAGCACATCTGCCCTGCCTTCCACTGGGACTGAAGGAGTTATTAAGCCTTTGGGGGCTCCCGGGTTCACACCTCAGGTTCCACAGATCTCTGGGACCATGGCCTTGCACCAGGTAGCAGTAGTGAAGTATAAAGCATGGGCAGGATGTACCTTTTGCTGCCGTCATGACCTTGGGCTAGGCATGGAACCTATGGGAGATTTCAGGGGGCTCCTTCCGTGTGGGCTGAAGATAACCAACTGGCAACAGGCCCTTAACGCCCTGGCCTGCAGGTTACTTCTGCTGGCTTTCCAAACTCCCCTTGACACTGTGTAAAGTCAGTGCCTTTTTTCAGATGCCAAAACAGGCCACAAGCACTCCCACCCCAGGACTTTGCATTGGCTTTTCCTTCTGGCTGGAAGCTCTTCCCCCAGCCCTCTCTACCTGGCTTGCTCCTCGTCTTGCATGTCTCAGGTCAAATGTCACCTCTTCCAAGAGACCATCCCTGACCACTTTAGGTAGGGCCACTTGTGAGCCTCCATCAGAGACTGTGAGTGTGCTTCCATCCTTGCGCTTAGTACAGTCTGAAATTATCTTATTGTATGTGTGTACTCGTTTATTGCCTGTCTTCCTTCACTAGAATGTGAGCTCCATGGGGGCAAGGCGACTATATCTCTTTTGCTCACTGTTGTATCCCCAGCAACTAGCACAGTGCCTAACACACGGTAGTTGCTCAATAAATCCTCATTAAATAAATGCCTAAACAGATACTAAAGAAGCACATAGTAGGCCCCGCAGTAACTACTGCCTAAAAGAAGGACACCAGGCCGGGCGCGGTGGCTCACGCCTGTAATCCCAGCACTTTGGAAGGCCAAGGCGGGTGGATCACGAGGTCAGGAGTTCAAGATCATCCTGGCTAACACGGTGAAACCCCTCTCTACTAAAATACAAAAAAATTAGCCGGGAGTGGTGGTGGACGCCTGTAGTCCCAGCTACTCGGGAGACTGAGGCAGGAGAATGGTGTGAACCCGGGAGGCGGAGCTTGCAGTGAGCCAAAATCATGCCACTGCACTCCAGCCTGGGAGACAGAGCAAGACTCCGTCTCAAAAAAAAAAAAAAAAAAAGGACACCAAATTCCTGCCCTCTGGATACTCTTGATCTGAAAGTCAGTAGCTGGGCAATGTCTGGACCCCTAGTCTCTGGCCTCTGTAATCAATACATGGTGATGATTCTGAGTATGCCTTCCCAATCCACCAATTCATTCAAATTACAAATCATAATACCCTTCCTAAACCACTCTCCTCCTCCCCAAAAAGGCAACACAGAGTTCCCAGGATCCTTTTCCCCAACAAAGTCCCTGCCTCTGTAATTGCATAGTGGGTGTCTTTTTTTTTTTTTTTTTTTTTAATTCAAGATGGGGATTGCGAATAAGGCAAGTGTCAGGGAAGGACCTGGCCTCCTATTCTAACTAATTCACTTTGTGACCCTGAATGAGTGACTTCCCTTCTCTGAACCTCAGTTTCTTCATCTAGAGAATGCAATGAGGAGTCTATGAGTTAATGGTTGTAAAGCCTGCAGCATGGTATAAATCCTCAGCAACCAGGAGTTTAAAAAAAATAAAATTGAGTTAAAAAATAAGAGAAAAACCTTCTGAAGAAGAGGCGGAGGAATTACTCAGGCCCTGACTAGGTGGGCGCCGGGCCATGTGATTCACTGCAGCATGGGTTGTGAGAGGCCCGCCTCCCCCACTGCCCAGCTGGCCCAGGGGTAGGCACAAGTGACTTGACTTCTCTCTCCACAGGACTCGCCTATAATTGGCCCTAAGAGGGCAGGGTTAGTGGTTGTAGGGTGTGTGTGTACCAGAGAGAGAGAGAGTTTCCTGAACTTCAATTAAAGGGTTGAAACATTCTGGTCCACATGTTAAGATTTCCATGTGCCTGCTGACTTCCTCCCTAACACTGCTGAGACCTTTATTGAATCACCATCTTCAGGGCTCAGTGGCTCATCCTGGGGGTGGGGGGAGGCTTTTAAAAATAATAATTGTATCTTATCCATGTGAACAGCCTTGAATTGCTTCAAAGTGCTTTCTCTTTTAGTGATCCTGTCTGCTTCTTGGTGGGGAAAGGGACAGTTGTTATTATGCCGATTTTCCAGGTTGATTAAACCGAAGGGTCACTGGGAAAACCCAGTGAAATGCCAGAGAGGGGTTTGAGAGAGTCAGAAAGTGCTTTGCCTGCAGGGGTTTGCAGAGATGGCGGCTCTATTCCTCAGGGTTGAGGCCTAGAATGTCCTTCCAGATGCGGGGATTGTGGGGATATTGGTGTCTGACCCTAGCTAAGTCAAAGGAGTTGTACCTGATGTTAGAGCCGTTTTGTGGGTAATGGGGGAAACTGAGCCAGTTGAGGGGGGCAAGAGGAGGGGCTGACTCTCATTTGGATCCTGAGGCATCTTCAGAGTCTCCAAGAGTAAAAATTGGAGTTAGAAAAGACCCTAGATACTGTCTCATTCTGGGTTTCCCGAACTGAGTGAGCATCAGAATCTCTTGTTGACCTTAAAAAGAAATGTGATTCCACACTCCACCTCAGCGCTCCAGAATCTTGGGGTTGACAACCAAGGAATCTATTTTCAAAAGCTCCTTAGGTGATTGTGATGCACAGCTTAGAGTGGGAACCACTAGTTAAGTCCGTTTTCCAGATGGGGCAGTGGAGGCTCAGAGAGGTAGTGATTTTTTTTAGCCATGGTCCTACAGTGAGTCAGCATCATTAGGGCCAGGAGAATACATCGGCCTACCCCTCTAAGGCCCTTTCCCCAGGGACCCATGTGGGCTTCTGTTAACTCACTCCTAACCCCAAACGGAGGCACAAGATTAAACACAAAGGGAGAGTCAACCTCTCGCCCTCGTACACACAAACACTGGCTGCCTCAGTTTACCCCTTATTCTCAGCTCTCGTGAATGGCTGCCATTTGGCAGTTCAAATTGGAAGGCAGTTGCCATTCTGGGACTCTAGGCAGAGGAAACCCTGGCATCATCAGTGCCCAGTGCAGGGTCTGGCCCTAAGAAAGGGCTCCAGAGGGGTGTCAAAAAAGGGTTGTAGAGCTAGAGAAGAACATGGAGGACAATTCAGGTAAGAGGTTCAGTGGGAGCAAAGGCAGCGAGACATGGGGCACTGGGGAATAGGGCTAGTATTGGGAGGAGTGGAGTGACAAGGCTGAGAAGGAACTTTCTTCTGAGGACGAAGAGAAACCATCGAAGGGTTTATTAACGGGAATGATGTGCTCAGTTGGGGGTGTTTGGAAGCTCTCCCTAGCTGCATAGGGAGAATGGATGGAAGGGGTGCAAGAGTGGAAGCAGGGAGACAGGCAGGTGAGTGTTGCAGTCTTCCCGGAGAGAGGTGATAGTAGCTTGGGTTAGAGCGATGGCAGGTAAGGAGGGTAAGATCTGAGAGATATTTAGATGCTAGCATGGACAGGCCTTGGTAGTAGCTTGGATGTAGAGGCTGAGACAGAAGGCAAAGTCCAGATTGCTCCATGTTGTTTTCTGAAACCAACTGCAGTGACCTGGTGGATGTTGGTGGGGCCATCTATATACAAGAGAGGGAGGAGGTTTGAGGGAAGATAGTAAATTGTGTTTGAGACAAGTTGAATTCGAAACGCCTGCGGGTACATGCAGGTGAAGATGGCCAGCAGGCATTTGTGGGTTTGGTTCATTTTTGTTTTTTACTACCCAGGATGATCACTTTTAATATTGTGGGCTGTTTTCTGCTAGATCTTTTTCTACATATTGGTGTGTATTTTACATAATTGAAATCATATTATATGTTCAATTTTATATCATGCTTTTTCATTTAATGTATTTTTCCAACATCATTAAAAACTCTTCATGAACTTTTTTTGAACATTTTAATGACTGCGTAATAATATGCCATTGTATGGATTTACCATAATCTTTTTTAAAACTTTTATTTTAGGTTCAGGGGTACATGTGCAAGTTTGTTATATGGGTAAACTGCATGTCAGGGGGATTTGGTATACAGATTATTTCTTTTTTTTTTTTTTTTTTTTTTTTGAGACGGAGTCTCGCTCTGTCGCCCAGGCTGGAGTGCAGTGGCGCGATCTCGGCTCACTGCAAGCTCCGCCTCCCGGGTTCATGCCATTCTCCTGCCTCAGCCTCCTGAGTAGCTGGGACTACAGGCGCCCGCCACCGCGCCCGGCTAATTTTTTGTATTTTTAGTAGAGACAGGGTTTCACCGTGGTCTCGATCTCCTGACCTTGTGATCCGCCCGCCTCGGCCTCCCAAAGTGCTGGGATTACAGGCGTGAGCCACCGCGCTCGGCCGGTATACAGATTATTTCACCACCCAGGTAATAAGCATAGTACCTGATAGGTAGTTTTTCAGTCCTTACCCTCCTCCCTCCCTCCACCCTCAAATAGGCCCCAGTGTCTGCTTTTTGTTTCTTTGTGTCCATATGTACTCAATGTTTAGCTCCCATTTATAAGTGAGAACATGCGGTATTTGGTTTTCTGTTCCTGCCTTAGTTTGCTAAGGATAATGGCCTCTAGCTCCATCTGTGTTCCTACAAAGGACATGATCTCATTCTTTTTTATGGCTGCATAGTATTCCATGGTGTATACATAACACATTTTCTTTATCCAGTCCACTATTGATGGGCATTTGGGTTAATTCCATGTCTTTGCTATTGTGAATAGCACTGTGATGAACATACATATGCATGTGTCTTTATGGTAGAACGATTTATACTCCTTTGAGTATATACCCAATAGTGAGATTACTGAGTTGAATGGTAATTCTGCTTGAGTTATTTGAGAAATCACCAAACTGCTTTCCATAATGACTGAACTAATTTACATTCCCACCAGCAGTGTATAAGCATTTCCTTTTCTCTGCAACCTGGCGTGTTATTTTTTGACTTTTTAGTAATAGCCATTCCGACTGGTGTGAAATGGTATCTCATTGCAGTTTTGATTTGCATTTCTCTAATGATTAGTGATGTTGAGCATTTTTTCTTTTCTTTTTTTTTCTCTGTCACCCAGGCTGGAGTGCAGTGGCTCTGTCTCAGCTCACTTCAACCTCCGCCTCCCAGGTTGAAGCAATTCTCCCACCTCAGCCTCCCAAGTAGCAAGATTACAGGTGCTTGGCACCACACCCAGCTAATTTTTGTATTTTTAGTAGAGACGGGGTTTCGCCATGTTCTGACCTCAGGTGATCCAACTGCCTCGGCCTCCCAAAGTGCTAGGATTATAGGTGTGAGCCACCACGCCCGGCCGATGTTGAACATTTTTTTCATATGCTTATTGGCCACATGTATGTGTTCTTTTGAAATGTATCTGTTCATGTCCTTTGCCCACTTTTTAATGGGGTTGTTTGTTTATTGCTTGTTGATTTAAGTTCCTTACAGATTCTGGATATTGGACCTTTGTCAGATGCATAGTTTGCAAATATTTTCTCCCATTTCTGTAGGTTGTTTACTCTGTTGATAGCTTCTTTTGCTGTGCAGAAGCTCTTTCATTTAATCAGGTCCCATTTGTCAATTTTTGTTTTTGTTGCAATTGCTTTTAGTGTCTTCATTATGAAATATTTGCCAGGTCCTATATCCAAAATGGTATTTCCTAGGTTGTCTTCCAGGGTTTTTATAGTTTTAGGTTTTACATTTAAGTCTTTAATCCATCTTGAGTTGATTTTAGTATATGGTGTAAGGAAGAGGTCTAGTTTCAGTCTTCTGCATGTGGCTAGCCAGTTATCCCAGCACCATTTATTGACCAGGGAGTCCTTTCCCCATTGCTGCTTTTGTCAATTCTGTCAAAGGTTAGATGGTTGTAGGTGTGTGGCCTTATTTCTGGGCTCTCTATTCTGTTCTGTTGGTCTGTGTATCTGTTTTTGTCCAGTACCATGCTGTTTTGGTTACTGTAGCCCTGTAAATATAAAGTCGGTAGTGTGATGCCTCTGGTTTTGTTTTTTGTTGTTGTTGTTGTTGTTTTGTTGTTGCTGTTGAGACAGAGTCTCGCTCTGTCGCCCAGGCAGGAGTGCAGTGGTGCGATCTCAGCTCACTACAAGCTCCGCCTCCCGGGTTCACGCCATTCTCCTGCCTCAGCCTCCGGAGTAGCTGGGACTACAGGTGCCCACCACCACGCCCAGCTAATTTTTTGTATTTTTAGTAGAGATGGGGTTTCACCGTGTTAGCCAGGGTGGTCTCAATCTCCTGACCTCGTGATCCACCTGCCTTGGCCTCCCAAAGTGCTGGGATTACAGGCGTGAGCCACCGCGCCCGCCCTTTTTTTTTTTCTTTTTGAGGCTGAGTCTCACTCCATAACCCAGGCTGAAGTGCAGTGGCATGATCTCAGCTCACTGCAACCTCCTCCTCCCTGGTCCCAGTTCAAGCAATTCTCCTGCCTCAGCCTCCCAAGTAGCTGGGATTACAGGCACACACCACCACGCCCAGCTAATTTTTGTATTTTTAGTAGAGACAGGATTTCGCCACGTTGGCCAGGCTGGTCTTGAACTCCTGACCTCGTGATCTGCCTGCCTCGGCCTCGCAAAGTGCTGGGGATTACAGGTGTGAGCCACCGTGGGTTTTTTGTTTTGTTTTTGTTTTTAGATGGAGTGTCACTCTGTCACCTAGGCTGGAGTGCAGTGGCATGATCTCAGCTCACTGCAACCTCTGCCTCCGGGACTCAAGTGATTCTCCTGCCTCAGCCTCCTGAGTAGCTGGGATTACAGGTGCCCACCACCATGCCTGGCTAATTTTTGTATTTTTAGTAGAGACGTGGTCTCTCCATGTTGGCCAGACTGGTCTCGAACTCTTGACCTCAGGTAATCCGCCCGCCTCGGCCCCCCAAAGTGCTGGGATTACAAGCTTGAGCCACCATGCCCAACTGGCTTTTTTTTTTTTTTTTTTTTTTTTTTTTAGATGGGGTCTCGCTCTGTCGCCCAGGCTGGAGTGCAGTGGCCGGATCTCAGCTCACTGCAAGCTCCGCCTCCCGGGTTTACGCCATTCTCCTGCCTCAGCCTCCCGAGTAGCTGGGACTACAGGCGCCCACCACCTCGCCCGGCTAGTTTTTTTTTTTTGTATTTTTTTTAGTAGAGACGGGGTTTCACCGGGTTAGCCAGGATGGTCTCGATCTCCTGACCTCGTGATCCGCCCGTCTCGGCCTCCCAAAGTGCTGGGATTACCCAACTGGCTTTGTTCTCTTTATTTCGGATTGCCTTGGCTATTTGGACACTTGTTTCTATATTAATTTTTAAATAGTTTTTTAAAATTCTGTGAAGAATGTCATTGGTAGTTTGATAGGAATAGCATTGAATCTGTAAATTGCTTTGGGCAGTATGGCCATTTGAGCGATATTGATTTTTCCAGTCCATGAGCATGGAATGTTTTCCCATTTGTTTGTGTCATCTCACAAGCAGACGTTTGGATGTAGGATTGGAAAGCTCAGGAAAGAGGCCTGGGCCAGTGATGTTTGGGAGTTTTCACCACCAACGCATACCATGTATAGATCTGGGAGCCAGTCCCATCCTTGAAGACAGACAGTAAGGTTGGCAGGGTGACACTCAGATGAATTATTCAGTACCTGCTGGAACTTTGCCATAGAAATGCCTTTTTTCGGGGGAAAGCAGTTTTTAAAGTATATTTTCATGAAGCTGAGACCCAGCCGTTTTTAAGGCATATTTGAGGGCTGGGCACGGTGGCTCACACCTGTAATCTCAGCTACTCGGGAGGCTGAGGCACGAGAATCACTTGACCCCAGGAGGCAGAGGTTGCAGTGAGCCGAGATCACACGACTGCACTCCAGCCTGGGTCACAGAGCAAGACTGTGTTTTTTGTTGTTGTTGTTTTCTTTGTTTTGTTTTGTGTTGTGTTGTTTTTGAGACAGAGTCTTGCTCTGTCGCTTAGGCTGGAGTGCAGTGGCAGTCTCGTCTCACTGCAACCTCCACCTCCCGGGTCCCCGTTCAAGCAATTCTCCTGCGTCAGCCTCCCCAGTAGCTGTGATTACAGGCACAAGCCACCATGCCCAGCTAATTTTTGTATTTTTAGTAGAGACAGGGTTTCACCATGTTGGCCAGGCTGGTCTTGAACTCCTGACCTTGTGATCCACCCACCTTGGCCTCCCAAAGTGCTGGGATTACAGGCATGAGCCACTGTGCCCGGCCAAGACTGTGTCTTAAAAAATAAAATCGACCAGGCACGGTGACTCACGCCAGTAATCCTAGCACTTTGGGAGGCTGAGGCGGGTGGATCACTTGAGGCCAGGAGTTTGAAACCAGCCTGGCCAACATGGCATAATGTTTTCTCTACTAAAAATACAGAAATCAGCCAGGCGTGGTGGCTCACGCCTGTAATCCCAGCACTTTAGGAGGCTGAGGTGGGTGGATCATGAGGTCAAGAGATTGAGACCATCCTGGCAACATGGTGAAACCCCGTCTCTACTAAAAATACAAAAATTAGCTGGGCGTGGTGGCGCACACCTGTAGTCCCAGCTACTCAGGAGACTGAGGCAGGAGAATAGCTTGAACCTGGGAGGCAGAGGTTGCAGTGAGCCGAGATCTTGCCACTGTACTCCAGCCTGGCGACAGAGCAAGACTCCGTCTCAAAAAAAAAAAAAAAAAAAAGCGTATTTGAGGCCAGGCATGGTGCCTCACACCTGTAATCCCAGCACTTTCGGAGGCCAATGGGGCAGGATTGCTTGAGGGCAGGAGTTCATGACCAGCCTGAGCTACCTAGTGAGACCCCATCTCTACAAAAAATATTTTTAAATTAGCAGGGCATGGTGGTGTATGCCTGTAGTCACAGCTACTCGAGAGGCTGAGGTGGAAGGATCACTTGCGCCCAGGAGTTCGAGGCTGCAGTGGAGTATGATTGTGCCACTGCACTCCAGACTGGGTGACAAAGTGAGACTCTGTCTCAAAAAATAATAAATAAGCATATTTGCATGAAACTGAGACCCATTTCATGTACCCAGGGTAGCTGGCTATTGCAAAGTATTGAGGGAGGAGTACTTCTGAAAAGCAAATCAAACATTGGTAAAGTAAATTTGTGTGGTTTGCCTCGGTGTTCTCTCTGTTGTGGGCATCCTGAGAGGGCAGTGAGGGGGTTTGCTTATGGAAAGGAGAAGAGAGGGCTTGGGACAGGAGGAGGTAGTGGGGTCTGCTGGCGAGTTTTGGAGAGCAGTAGTTTGAGATTCCAAGGGAGAGTCTGGGGAAATAACCAGATTTGGTTCCTAGTCCACTAGGGCCTTCCAAACAAACACAACAAAATGTAAAGACTCTGGGTAGCTGGGAAAAGGACTTCTCCAGACAAGACTAAAAGAATAGAAGCTTCCAAATTGCAGATGGTTGGCAGTCCACTCTTGGCCGTTTCAGGCCCCTCTGTCCCTGGGGGAGGGCCCAGGTGAGGCTGCCTGCTTCCTCAAGGGAGAGTGGAGTGGCAGCTAACAATGCCCCAGACAAACCCAAGCCATGGCCTTCTGGGGGCCAGTTAGCTAAATGCCTTAGGCAGATGTGGAGCTGGCCAGACGCTGGCTGGGTGGGGCTAGGACCTGTCTGGAATGAGGGCAGGAAATGCAGTCTGCCATTGGCTAGCACCACAGAGTTCAGTTCCCTCATCTGGAGAGAGCAAACATCTTTGGAGCAATGAGTCCAGCCTCTCTGGGCTCTGGTGCCCAGTTCCTAGGACCTGGAAGGTGTGACACCTCCAAACAGTGTCTGAAAGCACACACAGCTCCGGAGACAAGGCTGCAGGGCAGTAGCCGAGGGAGCCTCAGCACTCCTGGCTCTGCTATTGGTTCACCGTTCCTCCAGGCCTCCCTTCCCCTCTCAGGGTCTTAGTTTCCCTATTTGTAATATCCCAGACCTGGTCATTGTGGTATCAGTAAATAATACTTGGTGAGCAAACAGGTGACAGGGGAAGGGAAAGTGAACGAGGGGAGCAAGGGGGGCATTTCTTTCTTTAACATGTACCTGTTGAGTGCCTACTATGTGCTAGGCCCTGTGCTAGGTGCCAGGTAGGCAACAAGACAGTCACTATCCCTCTCCTGGTGGAGCTGATAACTAGCAGGAAAGACACACTACAAGCAATTCCAAGTGCAGATGCTGCAAGAACACATGAGGATGGGGGGGAGTGGGCGGACAGGGCAAAGAAGATAAATTTGAGTTGAGACCTGAAGGATAAATAGGAGTCCAGAGGTAGGGAGAAGCAGACTAGCAGTTCGGGTCATGGGAACAACACGTGCCAAAGCCCTAGGCGGAAGAGAGCACTTTCGAGGAACAGACAAACGGCCATTGTGGCTGGAGCGTGGGGCGTGGGGCGGGGAAATGTTCCTGAGCTAGGCCTTCCTTGTCCCTGTGCTCAGGAGTTTCACCCCCGAAGGCAAAGGGAGCCCTTCACAAGGCTGAAGGGATTGCAGGGGACTGTGTTTTCCAAAAGCTGGCAGTGGTGTAGAGAATGCCTCGTAGAGGCCCGGAAGATGGGAGGGAAACCAGTTAGGGGGCTGGGTGGGGAATGAAGCTAGGGATTCTAGAGCAACTGAGGACAGTGCATCTAAAGGATTCGGGGCCTGGCTGGACATGTGGGTTGAGGAAGAGGGAGAAGCCTAGGACTTGGGCAGCTGGGCGGATGGAGTTGTCCTTCCTGCGATGGGGAAGGCAGGAGGAGAAGCAGACCAGGGCTGGGGTAGGAGTGTCGTTCACAATGTGCTGAGGCTGAGGAGCCTGAAGACAGGACATCTAGGTGACAGCACCCAGTTGGCATCAGACATGCCTATCTGGGTCCCAGAGTAAGGGCAGGTGGGTGAGGGGCACAATTATGTAGCTGAGACTAAGAGGGAAGAGCCCTCCTTGGCGCTTCCCCATGGCCCCTGCAGGGAAAGGGTTAAATCGCGGAGGGAAGACGCCTGTGGAAAGCGGGAAAGGCGGGACTGGTAGGGCTGGCCTCTGGGAGCTGCAGCTGGCATAGAAGCCCTTCCGGCCCGCCGCCGGGGGCCTGCTAGGCCTGGGCCGCCACCGCCCACACCACTGCCTTTGCCTTCGCCTTTGCCTTCCCTGCTTCCCCTCCAGCTCCTTCCCTGCTCCCCTAGGCCGGGGGCCCCCCTACCTAATGCATTCCAGGTGTAGACACCGCACGGGTGCGGGAGGGGCAGGGAAGGCTGGGGTCGCTTTCACCGCATCTCTTAGGGAGCATCTCCCAGGCTCGCTGACTGCTTCTCTGTCTGGAGAATTCCCTCAGGGATCTCTGTTTGGGCCTCCCTGTCTCTGGCAGGGGCCGGCAGCAGAGAGAGCCCCCCACACCCAGGTCTGCCACTTTCTAAAGTGTCATGTGACCTTGGGCAAGTCACCTCACCCCTCTGAGCCTCGGTTTTCTCAACTGGAAAATGGGGTTGTCATTCCCACCTTCTAGGGTTGTTGTAAGGATTCAATGCCACAGATCCATCCCACAGCCCTTGGCATGGCACATTGTCACCACGTTCAACAGATGGCCCTGGCCTGCCCTTTTTGTCCCTGCCCCTCTGCCTGGGCCTGTATCCCTCGCTGACTGCCATGCACTGTGTGGACCTTTCTGTCTTTTGTCTCTCTTCTGACTTGTCCCTTTTGTCCATCTCCCTCTATGTCCATCTCTGGGTCTCTGTGGTTTTCCTGTCCTCTCCCTCCTTGTGTTTGTCCCAGTGTCTTTCTCTTATCATCTGTCTTTTCCCCTCATGATCCGTCTGTGTCTCCAACTCTCAGATTTGGTCAGGCCTCTGGTGAATGGGAAGGGAGATGGGTGGGTGTTGGGGTCCCTGGGGTTGAGGCAAGGGTCAGAGGGACCATCCCCCTAGCGGCTTTGCCTCACGGGAAGGGGAATCTCAGCCAGCGTGGCAGCCCCAGCATCGGGTAATTACTGCTCCCAGTGCTCCCAGCTGCAGCTCCACTCCCTTCCCTTCCTGTCCTCTGAAGTCCCCAGCTCCTCCCGGGGCGAGGGGCCGGGCGGGGGGGGGGGGGGGGGGGGAGGAGTGGGGGGTGGAGCTACCGCCCCCTATCCTTCTCTGGCCTCTAGTCTAGAGAAGCAGGGAGGAGGTGGCTGGGCCCTCACAGTAATCAAGCAACTGGAAGAGGGATGGGCTGCTTATGCTCTCATGTGGCTGCTTGGTTTCTGTGTGTGTGTGTGTGTGTGTGTGCGTGCGCGCGCGCGTGCATGTGCCTGGCCTTCTTTGTCCCCGTGGATCTATTTTGTGTGTGTGTCTTAATGTTCTTGTTTCTGTATGGCCATCTGTGTGTTTGTATATAGATCCATGTGTGTCTCTGGGTCTGTATATGTTACGTGCTCCTCTGTGCCTGGTTGTATGTCACCTTGGCACTAAGCATATGGGAGTTTCTAGATGTTTCTGCATGTGGGTCTCCTTAGATCTTGTGGATGTGTCCGTCTGTTTCTATACCTGTGTCTGTTCCCGTGCCTGCGTCTGTCTCTGCATGCCCCCTATAGGTGTATGGTGGTGGTTGTGGTGTAGGGAAGGGGGTGTCTGCTTGCTTTTATCTTTTGGCCTTTCCTAATTCTTCTTCCTGCTGTGGAGCCTTCTTGCAAACCCAGGACATTACGTGCTCCAAATATATGCTTCACTCCTACCTCCCCACCCAGTATCCACACTTTTGCCCACTCTTCTTCCCTTGTCTGCAGAACCATTCTCAGTCCATCTATACTTAAAAAAACACACCCCAGCCTGGATGGTGCAACTAAAAACCACCTCCTTTAGGAAGTCTTCTCTTCTCCCCGCTCCAAATGTGATTTCTTTCCCAACTCAGCAGTCACTGAAGATGTGCTCTGTGACTCTGGACACAGACACACTTGGGATCTGGTCCCAGCTCAACCACTTTTAGCTGTCCTCAGGCAAATTATTTTGCCTCTCTGTGCATCAGTTTCCTCATCTGTAAAATGGGTAATAGCTCACCGGATCATTAGGAGGATGCCATACGAGAGCATCAACACACCACCTGGCCCAGAGTAGGTGTTCAGCAGTTGAATCCTCATATCTTATATCCTCTACTAAAAAGTGAACAGCTTGAGTTCCAGAGATTTCTGCATGTTCTTACAATCTCCTGCTCTCTCTTCTTTAGGCATCCTGCACAGGGCAGAAGGTAAACCGGGTCAGACAGAACAAAAGGCAGATTCCAATTCGGGGAACTTCTGACAAGTAATGCATGGGCCAGCTCCCTGAGCCTGCTCAGACACAGAGGACACTGGGCCCTTCCAGGGAGTGGGAGATGGGACCTGCAAGGCTTCTACTCAAGGGCAAGAGCATGGGAGATAGGGCAAGGCATAAACAGCAGGGGTAGAATGAGCCTTCAGGATCAGCTAACTCAGACAGTGCAACGTGATGGCCCACAAGTTAAATTTGACTCACAAGTTTCATTTGGCCTGCCCACAGTTTTTAAAATTAAGGGATTTCACATGAAAAACCTGGATTTCCCGGCCGGCCACAGTGGCTCATGCCTGTAATCCCAGCACTTTGGGAGGCCAAGGTAGGTGAATCACCCGAGGTCAGGAGTTCAAGACCAGCCTAGCCAATGTGGTGAAACCCCATCTCTACTAAAAATACAAAAATCAGGCAGATGTAGTGGCGTGCACCTGTAATCCCAACTACTCGGGAGGCTGAGGCTGGAGAATCGCTTGAACCCAGGAGACAGAGGTAGCACTGAGCCGAGATCACGCCACTGTACTCCAACCTGGGTAACAGAGTGAGACTCTGTCTAAAAAAAAAGAAAAGAAGAAGAAGAAGAAGAAAAATCTGGATTTCTGAATTCCCTTGAAATATTGGAAGACCTGACAATACAGGGCCGCATTACTGCAAGGTGACACCTGCGTGGAGGGGAGAAGCTGCTGTTTCTACTTCAGGTTAGGCATGTGCTTTCCATTTTAACCCAGTCCCCACCATTCCCTATGGCCTTAGACTGTCCCACTCTACAGAAAGTTCCTCAGTTTATACTAGGGTCCGCACTTTACAGAAACATCCTTCTCTTTAAAGAAGGGGCCCCACTTTACAAAAAGGAGTTCCCCTATTTAACAGTCTTCTGTTTTGTCATGATCCTTAAGAATTCTTCGGTTACAAACAGGCCATCCATTTTACAAAAGGGCCTTTAGAGAACTCTTGTCACTTTACAGAATGTCCCTCCACTTTGAAGAAGGCTCCTGTTTTTGGAAAAACTTCCTCCCTTTACAGAAGGGCCTTCTGTTTATTAAAGAGACCTCCATTTCACAGAAAGTGTCTCGATTTTGAAGGATAGAATGCTCTTTAAGAAACTCGAAAGAGTTAGGAAGCTCCTGACTTGCCAGAATGGCCCCCACTTCTTGAAAGTGTCTTCACGCTATAGAAAGTGCCTCCATTTTTCTGCAGAGTCCTTATGTTCAGAAGAACAGTGGACTTCAGAGAAGGAACCCCTGAGCTACCTACAGGGTTCCTGTAAACAGCTCCTTCTGCACATTTCACACTTGACCGAGCTTTGAGTTTGAACTTTCAGAGACAACATCTGCTAGGTCAGGCAAGGCCTGGGTGCAGTCTGGCCTTGAAGGTGGAGTGGGGCAGCTGGCCTGCAGCTCACATTCAAGGGGCAGTTGGGAAGAGGTGGGGCAGTTATGGCTGTTTTTCTTGTTTTTTTTTTTGTTTTGTTTTGTTTTTTTTGTTTTTGTCAAGCAGAGAGATGCCCCTTCGCCCCACAGAATTGGCTTCCCAAAAGGCACTTTCCTTTCTGCTGTTCTCCACTCCCTCTGTTCCCTTTCCCCACCCCACCCCCAGGAATTCCAGCTGTCCCTGGAGCCTACCTCTCAGCCGGGAAAGGAAGAGATTTGAGGGCTGTAGGGAGAAGTTTGCCTGGGCTGTCAGGAGGCCTGTGTGCTAGGGGCCGGCTTCTGCTTACCCTAGGATCTCATCGCCGATTGTTCACAACAAGCAGAACGCATTTCTCCCCATTTTAGCATCTCTGCAGAGCTATCCTTCATAGCTCTGGGCCCCAAATGGGGAAATTGGGGCCCAGAGCTTTGAAACCACTTGCCCCAGGACACCAGGGAGTTAATGACCAGGGTCCAGTCAGGGGCCCTAATAGCTGTCTTGAGAGTAAGCCAAGGCTACAGTAGCTGGGAGAAGCGAGAGGGGTTGCTATTAGCTGAGGAGGGGGAAAGTTGGCAGCTGAAATTCCCAGGAAGGGCTGAGGGAGATGCAGGGTCCAGTTCCAGTGGGAATGGGCAAAAGGAGCCCTTGTCCTCAAACTTAGCTAGATGCTGGACTTTATCTGCCAGTAAACCCAGAAGCATGTGCTCAGGACACCTGCCACGCAGGGGCATGCAGCAACCAAACAATTTTTGGAAGGATTTTCCTATTTCAACAACAATAAGTTGTCATGGGAAAATTCAAACCTCAGCTACACTTCTTGACACTTATTTTACAATTTTTTTTCTGGCTTGTATTTTGAATTGAATTTGAATGGGGAGGACAGGGCACCATCGTCTTCACTGCCCTACCACCTCTCATAGGAATCCTGCCCTGATCTGCAGAGCTGTCCTGGTGAGCGGATCTGGGTTCTCTGTCTATCTCTGGCTGAGTTTGCTTGTGTTTCTCAGTGTATCCACAGTTTTACGTTGGGTTGCAGCCTACAGCCCGTGGGCTTATGTATCTATGTGTGTAGTTTTGTGGCTTTGTGATGTGTGATTCTGTTGGTTTTCAAGTTTAACCCATATCGCTCTGTGTGTGTGTGGCAGGGTGGGTCACTGTGCTCTTTCCCTTCGTTGTCCCATAGGCTCCCCCAAACCAAGGAACTGCTATTATAGTCCTTTTTTCCAGATAAAGAAACTGAGGCTCAGGTAGATGGGGAGACTTGCCCAGGGCCACACAGCTAGTAAAAGGTAGTGTTGGAATCTAAACTGAGGTCTGTGCAAGTCCTAAGCCAGCTGTTCCTAATACAAGTGCTGCAGCAGTTCAATCCATGCAGTCCAGTCAGTGATCATGATGACACCACCCTTGTTGGGAATAGTCAAGTATCATGGCTTTTTAAATTAGTGACTTAAAAAAAAAAGACCAGATTCAAGGCCATCCCTGAAATAACGGCACTGTCGTGAGCATTCAGATGCCCATTGCAGAAAAAATTGGGTAGAGTCCCTAGCCTGCTTGAGACTTAAGTGGACAAGAGTCTGGGGGAACTCTGGCTACCAGGTGCTGTCTTGAAGGCCTGGCTCTGCCACATTCATTTGGAAGCTTTCCCTGACTGGGGTTGCCAGAATTAGCCTTCAAAAACTATTTAATACAATTAGATTTGAATTTCAGATATACAATAGGTCATTTTTTTTTTTTTAGACAGGGTGTCACTCTGTTGCCCAGGCTGGAGTGCAGTGGCATGATCTCGGCTCACTGCAGCCTCCACCTCCCGGGTTCAAGCCATTCTCCTGCCTCAGCCTCCCAAGTAGCTGGGATTACAGGCGCCTGCCACCACGCCCAGCTAATTTTTGTATTTTTAGTAGAGACGGGGTTTCGCCATGTTGGCCAGGCTGGTCTTGAACTCCTGACCTCGTGATCTACCCGCCTCGGCCTCCTAAAGTGCTGGGATTACAGGCATGAGCCACCACGCCCACCCCAACAAGTCATTTTTTAAGTATAGCTTAAGAAATTTTTAGTATAAGTATTCATGAGACATATTATACTAAAACATTCCTTGTTTATCTGAAATTCAAATTTAACTGAGTGACCAGGTGTGGTGGCTTACACCTATAATCACAGCACCTTGGGAGGCTGAGGCAGGTGGATCACCTGAGGTCAGGAGATCGAGACCAGCCTGGCCAACATGGTGAAACCTCATCTCTACAAAAATACAAAAATTAACTGGGTGTGGTGGCAGGCACCTGTAATCCCAGCTATTGGGGAAGCTGAGGCAGGAGAATCGCTTGAACCCCGGAGTCGGAGGTTACAGTGAGCCGAGATTGCGCCATTGCACTCCAGCCTGGGTAACAAGAGCGAAACTCCGTCTCAAAACAAAACAAAAAAATTAACTGAGTGAGTGTCCTGTAGTTTGGCCACCCTATCCGTTCCCCTCCCCTGAGCTTCCCCAGTCCCCAGAGGCTGACCCTCCTTACCTTTCCTGAGTTAGAGTCTTTTGTCTTTGAGATTGGGAACTCCCTGAGGGTAAGAGTCAAGATTGCCCTTCTGGCCTGATGAATGCCTGGGGGAGCAGGGGTTTGAGAGTGGGGCAGGAAGGGTGCACACCCCACCCCCATCCCCATAGCAGAGCTGGAACAGTGCAGTGGCACTCCTGGGGTGCCTAGAGTATGCTTTCCGTAGGTGACAAGAGATGTCCAAGTGGCAGTGGTGGTTGTGTGTGTGCAGTTGTGCCAAGCACGGTGCACAGACACAAGTAGCTCTGTGGTTCTCTCTCTGGGTCTTTGAGGGATGTGCCCAGTTGGTGTGTGGCTGGGTACATTTCCACAAAGTATTACCAGATTTGGTGGTGGCTGGGTGTGGTGGTACACACCTGTAGTCCCAGCTACTTGGGAGGCTGAGACAGGAGGATTGCTCGAGCCCAGGAATTCAAGACCAGCCTGGGCAACATAGTAAGACCTCACCTCAAAAGTAAAAAATAAAAAAGATTTGGTGGTGTGACCAAATGTGTGTGAGGGGGGCTTTTTGGTGATCTCTGCTCTACTGGGCACTGGGGAATTGTAAATCCATTGATGGAAGGGGCAGTGCTGGTGGAGGATCTTGTCAGGTGTGGAGGTGTGGGTGTAGGTGTGATAATGTTGTGGATTATCAACCACAAGAAAAATAGGCAGGAATCGGGCACATATTGGCTCATGCCTGTAATCTTAGCACTTTTGGAGGCAGAGGCAAGAGGATCTCTTGAAGCTAGGAGTTTGAGACCAGCCTGGGCAACAAAGAAGGTCCCTATCTCTACCAAAAAAAAAAAAAAAAAAAAAAAAAAAGCCAGGCATGGTGGTGAGTACCCTGGAGTCCCAGCTACTTGGGATGCTGAGATGGGAGGATCACTTGAGCCCAGGAATTTGAGGTTACAGTGACCTGATCACACTACCGTGCTTAACCCTAAGCAACAGAGAGATACCCTGTATCAAAAAAAAAAAAAAAAAAAGGCTGGAGAAAATGAATCCAGGACCTTGCTGGGTAGGGACAGGATGGGGCAGTGGGAAGGGCTGTGGTTTCTAGGAAGGAGGAGGGGGGCCTACCCTGGGAGCTCCCCAAGGGCAGGGATGGGATTTTCTCATCCCCAAGCACAGGGTCTGCTAGGTTCAAAAATATTCTGGAGACCAAACTCAGCCAAGGAAAGCCATAGAGTTCAGCATGGTAATGAGGGGCCACTGAGGGCTAGCTGAGAAGTTTTTTTTTTTTTTTTTTTTTTTGAGGCAGAGTTTCACTCTTGTTGCCCAGGCTGGAGTGCAATGGTACAATCTTAGCTCACTGCAATCTCCACCTCCTGGATTCAGGTGATTCTCCTGTCTCAGCCTCCCGAGTAGCTGGTATTACAGGCATGCGCCACCATGCCCAGCTAACTTTGTATTTTTAGTAGAGATCGGGTTTCTCCATGTTGGTCAGGCTGGTCTCAAACTCCCAACCTCAGGTGATCCACCCACCTCAGCCTCCCAAAGTATTGGAATAAAGGCGTGAGCCACCGCGCCCGGCCTAGCTGAGAAGTTTCTATTTTCCCATGGACAGTGGGGAGTTACAGAAGGTTCTTGTGCAGGTAAGTGGCATGATCTGAGCTGGACTGTAAGAAAGTTCATTCAGCCACCTGGAGGGAGCAAGACTTGGAGCCAAGGAGGCCACTGAGGGAAAACAGCAGACAGGGAAATGTAGGCAGAGAGACAAGGGAGAGGGAGTTCTGAAACAAGAGGGAGGGATCTTGAACCTTCCCCCGCTCGGTGAAACCTAGCCTGGTTCTTGGTCAGGCCTAGGCTCCTAAACTGGACCCCTGTTCAATTCCCTGTGGACAGGGTTGAGGGGTGTCCCTCTTACTAGCTACACTGCAGTTTGTGACTTTCTGAAGCCCTTGGGTCCACCCTGCCCCTCCTGGTTCCCCTCTTTTCCAGCTTCCCCTTGGAGAGTGGGGTTAATAAGAAGGAATCCAGTCCATGACCAGTCTGCCAGAAAGTGTGCCATTCATTGATTTGCTCTGCGACCTTGGGCAAGTCACTGCCTCTCTCTCTGACCCTATCTCCTTACTAGAAACTGGGCTGATAATCTCTGTTCCTCTCACCTGGGACTCCAGGGAATCTTTGCATTTCATTTGGCCTCCTCTTCCTGCAGGGCTGCCTGCAAGGAGGCAGAGAGAATGGAGAGGCAGGCCTGTCTGTGGGCTCTCAGGTGAGATGGGTGAGGAGGGAGCAGTGGGTGGGCTAGGGCAGGGCCATGGAGAGTGGCATGTATGGTCACTCTATCCCAAGGACCAGCATTGGAGCAGGAGGAGAGCAGCCTTATCCAGGGGCCCTGCTGCTTTGCTACAGATAGGGTAGGAGGGCTTGCCCAGAGGAGGCCTGCCTGTGTTGAGGTGTGGAGATAAGTGGGCTCCCCCAGGCCCAAGGAGGCAGACAGGGGCCACCAGGGACCCTGGCACCTATGTGTATATGTCTGAGGAGGGGTCTCTGCATGGCAGGGTACCTGGCTTTACTCACTGCATCTCTGGCCCTGTCAGCTTCTCTCTATCTCTCTCCCTTGCTCTGGCCATGTGTCTCTCTAACCATGTCTCCGCCTGTGCCACCCTCCAGGTGATTCATCTTCCTCACCCCCACGCCTAGGGGGAGGGCAGGGCAAGACCAGGCCAGGATGTGCTGAGCAGGGCAGGGTAAGCGGCACAGCTGAGCGGAGAGGAGCGCCTCCTCCATTCTGGCCAGGCCCTGCCAGCTTAGGTGGGGAAGGAAGTGAGGAACGACACCCAAAGCAAGGTACAGAGTTGGGGAGGGGCGCTCGGCCTGGGGCCTGGGGCACCCTGTTCCCTCAGTGCTGGGAAAGGACCCTGATCTGAGTCCCCTGGGGTGGACCTGACTGGGATGTAGCCAGGGGTGAGGTCAGGGGCCTAGGGAAGCTGCTGGAACCCTGTGGGTTGGGCTATTTCTTCCCTCCGGGACTGGGAGACCTAAAATCCCCTGTGACTCTTTCTGCCTATGTGACCCTGGAAGGGGAGGGTGCAGAGGTCTTTGTGTGTGTGTGTGTGTGTGTGTGTGTGTGTGTGTGTGTGTGTGTTTTCACAACAGTTTGCATGTGACATAGTGACTGTTTAGGAGGTGGCAAGTGTCCCACAGGTGTGTATATTCCTGGGCCTAAGGCTAAGACCCAGGGACACTGTGGATGTGTTTGTTAGATGAGTATGACATAGTAAATGACATTTGTCCCTTGGTCTCCATGGGGAATTGGTTCCAGGACGGCCTGAAGATACCAGAGTCACCAACACTCAAGTCCCTTATATAAAATGGCATGTTATTTGCATATAAACTATGTGTATCTTCCTGTATACTTTTTTTTTTTTTTTTTGAGATGGAGTCTCTATCACCCAGGCTGGAGTGCAGTGGCGTGATCTCGGCTCACTGCAACCTCCACCTCCCTGGTTCTAGCGATTCTCCTGCCTCAGCCTCCCTAGTAGCTAGGATTACAGGCACCCACCACCACGCCCAGCTAATTTTTGTATTTTTGTAGAGACAGAGTTTTGCCATGTTGGTCAAGCTGGTCTTGAACTCCTGACCTTGTGAACCACCCGCCTCGGCCTCCCAAAGTGCTGGGATTACAGGTGTGAGCCACCGCACCTGACCCTTCCTGTATACTTTAAATCATCGCCAGATTACTTAGAATACCTAATACAATGTAAATGCCATGTAAATAGTTGCTATACTGTATTGGGTTTTATTTATATAATTTTTATTGTTGTATTGCTATTTTTTGTTTTTTTTCCCCAAACATTTTCGATCAATCAGCCTCCATGCAGAGGCCGAGGATGCAAAACCAATGGATATGGAGGGCCACCTGTATGCCACATGTCTGTGATTGTGAGTTTGTGATTCTGAGTGTGTGGTATCATGTGACTTTATGCTGTTTTGCCACTGTATGTGATTGTGTCTGACATGGTATAATTGACTCTGTGTGCCTATAGTGTTTGTGTGTAACCATGTTTGCAGGTGTGACATTATGGTGTGTATGACACTCCATGGCCCTGCAATTGTGAGACACGGTGTAAATGACAATGTACATCTTTGTGACTCAGTGAAACCATGTTTGAAGAATGTCTAGCTGGGTATATGATTGTATGTGGCTGGGCGGTTATATGAGGCTGTGTGTGAGATGGTAGAATTGCCATTGTGTGACTGTGTGTCTTTGTGATTGCATGACCATGTTTGCAGGTGTGTGTGATACCGCGAGGCTGTGTGATCGTATGTGAGGTTGTGACCGCAGATCTTTGTGACTGTGTGTAACTAGGCTTTCAGGAGGGCGATCACCTACAGTTGGGTGAGATGGTATAAATAACACCAAGTGTTTCTGTGACTGAGTGGGCCCATTTGTGTCTAGTCATTTATGAGACTGTGTGTGATATAGGCTAACAGACCCTCTGTGGCGCTGAGTGGGAGGCCATGTGGCTGTGGCACAGCATAACCTACACCATGTGATGGTGGTACCTCCGGGAGCTCTTGACTACTACTCTCTTGTCCTCACACCTGTTTGCCTCCATCTCTCCCTCTGCAAGGGGTTTTTGTGGCTCCCTTCTGCTACAGGATGGATGTCAGCCTAGCATCCAAGGCCTTTCCCACTCCTCTCTGGCCCCACCTGACCTCTCTATCATTTGAGGCACTCCCACAGCCCCCTGCCCAGCCAGGATCACATGAGCCCCACATTCCTTTCTTTGGGGTGGGGGATCCCTCACTGCCTCCCAGACCAAATCCTCTCTCCTAAGCATGACCATCATCTCCTCTAGAGCCAAAGATAGAGGTGGCTTTAGGGGACATACAGTGAGGGAAGAGGGACAGTACAAAAAGGCCTCCCCTTTTTCCGAACTGGCTGCTTGATTTAAAGTTATTTCAGTGACCTGAACTCTGGATGCTGCACGTGTGTGTGTGGCAGGGGTGGAAGATGCGTGTGGGTCTGTGTAGATGTGGAAGTTGAGGAGGGTAATACAGATTGCTGAGAAGTTGGGATTTTGTTTTCATTTTTCTTCTTTTTTTTTTTTTTTCTTGAGACGGCATCTTGCTCTTTTGCCCAGGCTGGAGCGCGGTGGGGTGATCTCAGCTCCCTGGAACTTCCACCTCCCAGGCTCAACTGATCCTCCCACCTCAGCCTCCCAAGTAGCTGGGAATACAGGTGCACACCACCATGCCCAGCTAACTTCTATATTTTTTGTAGAGAGAGAGTCTCACTTTGTTGCCCAAACTCATCTCGAATTCCTGAGCTCAAGCAATCCTCCCTTCTTGGCTTCCCAAAGTGCTGGGATTACAGGCATGAGCCACTGTGCCCAGCCAGAAGTTGGGATTTCAAGAAGCAAAACTTGCTCATGAAACACAATTTCATCATTTTTAAGCATACTTAGCTGCACAAAATTGTAAACAAGAAAGTCTAGATATTGTCAGAACCTTAACAAAAACGTTGAAGAATGGTTTATACTCAGCATACCTATGTGGCTGTATAAACAAAGGCCGCAAATGCATATATAAAGTTCAGGGTGCTCACAGCCACCCCCAGCCTGGTTAAACTCACTAGTAATACTGCCTGCTGACATACATGGAATCAATGCACTAGTCACAAAGAATTCTTATCTGTTGATGAAAACAGCCAGCCCCAGCCCTGGGTCTGGCTCTCCATCTGAGGGCTAGGGTAGGGGCTTCCCAGAAAAACACTGTGGCCAGGAAAGGGGCTCAGAGAAACCCAATACCCCAGATAGCTGCTAAGACATGCCAGTCTTAACTTTAACCCCATTCCCCTTTGGGTTAAAGTCAGTTACTTCACACCCATTTTCTCTCTTCCTGCAGGGCTGCACCAGGGAAACCGGATCCTGGTTAAAAGTTTGTCCCTTGACCCTGGCCAGAGCCTAGAGCCTCATCCAGAAGGTCCCCAGAGGCTTCGCTCAGACCCAGGCCCCCCCACCGAAACCCCTAGCCAGCGTCCTTCACCACTGAAGCGGGCACCGGGCCCAAAGCCACAGGGTAAGTGGTCCCGGAAAAGAGCAGAGAAGTGGCCCAGGGGAGGGGTCAGAGGAAGGGAGAAGTTAGCCAGTGGCAGAGAAGAGGGTTTGTTAGAAGGATGGGGAGGCACCGTGCTCCGGGGGCAGTGCTACCTACCTAGTGCACAGAGGGCTGTGGCCTGAGGCTAATGTGTGCATACTGTGATCTCACCTCAGCCCCTTTGTGTCTACCTCAGGCAAAGGTGCAGATTGTGGTTTGTGGAGGGGGTTGTGGCCTGGCCATGACAGCCAGCCACCTCCAAATCCAGCTTTTTTTTTTTTTTTTTTTTGAGACAGAATCTCACTCTGTCATCCAGGCTGGAGTGCAGTGGCATGATCTTGGCTCACTGCAACCTCTGCCTCCTGAGTTCAAGCAATTCTCCTGCCTCAGCCTCCCAAGTAGCTGGGACTACAGGCACGTGCCACCACGCCCAGCTAATTTTTGTATTTTTAGTAGAGATGGGATTTCACCATGTTAGCCAGGCTCAAATCCAGCTCACTGATGTCTCCCTTCTCTCTTCCCCATTCATCTCTCCAGTGCCCCCAAAGCCCAGCTACCTGCAGATGCCCCGGATGCCACCCCCACTGGAGCCCATCCCCCCTCCACCATCACGCCCACTGCCTGCCGACCCCCGAGTGGCCAAAGGCCTGGCCCCCAGAGCAGAGGCCAGCCCCAGTTCTGCAGCAGTATCCTCACTGATTGAGAAGTTTGAAAGGTGAGTCTGGTCCCTAGGGCACCCTCTAGGGGAAAGGGGGAGCCTGGGACAGGAAAGGATAGTCAGGAGAGGCCTCAGTCAAGCTCATACCCTGCCTCCATGTGTGTCCACCACCCACCTCAGAGAGCCTGTGATTGTCGCCTCGGATAGGCCAGCCCCTGGCCCCAGCCCAGGTCCCCCAGAGCCAGCCATGTTGCCACAGCCACCCTCGCAGCAACCAGTGCCCCAGCTCCCAGAGGGCGAGGCCTCTCGCTGCCTGTTCCTGCTGGCTCCTGGGCCCCGGGACGGCGAGAAGGTGCCCAACCGGGACAGCGGCATTGATAGCATCAGCTCGCCATCCAACAGCGAGGAGACCTGCTTCGTCAGTGATGACGGGCCCCCCAGCCACAGCCTCTGCCCTGGGCCCGCTGCCCTGGCTAGTGTGCCTGTTGCCTTGGCCGACCCCCACCGGCCTGGCTCCCAAGAGGTTGACAGTGACCTGGAGGAGGAGGACGACGAGGAGGAGGAGGAAGAGAAGGACAGAGAAATCCCAGTGCCCCTGATGGAGAGACAGGAGTCTGTGGAGGTACTGACCTGTGTTCACTGAGAGGCAGGACCATGTGGAGAACCTGGGAGCCTTTTATGCTTGATTCTTCCCCTAGCTCAGTATTTCTCGAAATAAGACCTTGTTTCCAAGCTCTGTGACACTGGGCAAGTCTTTTCCCCCTCCGCTCCCCTACCATAAGCCTCAGTTTCCTTATTTGTAAAATGGAAAGTCTCTTACATCCATAGAGACTTCTCCACAGCTGGAGGAGGGGCGCAAGAGCTAGAGCCCTGCAGGGGCCTGAGGCTGTGCAGATGAAGGCTCTTGGCAGCAGGGACCCCTTTCTGTGCCTGGGCAGCCTAACATTTCTTCAGAAGGCACCCTTGCACTTGAGTTAGATCTCAGCCAGAATACTTGCTCTGCCAGGACCAAGCTCAAGTGTGGGGGCCAAAGCCAGGGACTGCCAGCATGGCAGGTAGTCAACAAATATATCTAACGAATAGGAAACTGGGCCAACAGGCAATGAGTTTTATACGTTCTTATACTTTTGTGCTTTTCTCACACCCCAGGTACTCAGCAAGCCCTTGCTGATAGTGTACTGAATAGGTGAATAAATGATTAATTAACATTTATACGCCATTTAATCTGTAGTCTGCTGTGTTTTATTTATACATTATCAATAGACTTCGGTCCTATTATTATTTTGTTTTTGTTTCTCGCCAGCCTCTACGTTAAATAGATCCTATTATTATCTGTATTTATGGATGAGGCGTCCTAAATACAGAGCTGTTAAAGAAGTTATGCAAGCTAGTGAATGGCAGAGCTTAGGATTTGAACCCAGGAAGTCTGACTTACCATCCCAAAAATGCTTAACCACTACACTCTGCTGAGTCAGAATAGAGAGAGCGGGTGAATGAGTTGTTGAGTGAGGGAGTGCGTGTCATCAGAATGGAGGGGTAAGCCTTATGGTAGACTGGGGGTCAGGGATGAAGCTGAAGGACTTACAGATCTGGAGATGGGGGTCAAGGTTATCTTAGGGTGGTATTAGGCTTAGAGTGGCATGGGAACTATTTTAAGAATTCTGGGGGCTTGGATGAGGGTTAGGATAGAGGATGATGGATCAGGGGTTACTGTTTCTCCTTTCCAGTTGACTGTGCAGCAAAAGGTGTTTCACATTGCCAATGAGCTCCTGCAAACTGAGAAGGCCTACGTTTCCAGGCTCCATCTCCTGGATCAGGTGAGTGACCCCTTGCGGGTACCAGGGCCCCAGGACCTTGTAGGTGCATTTCAAGGAGGAAGTGATAGGGCCTGAGTTCAATCCCACCATTGTGGCCAGAATTTAGAGGCGGTAAGACTCCTCTCTGACCTTGAAGTCAACTTGTCCATGAAGCCAACTCTGATTATGCCCCAAGCTTGATCGTGATACCAACCCTCACTCCTAATGCTGGGCAGGTATACCAGCCCTGACTGCGACCTGACACTAGTACTGACTCAGACCCAGATCCTGAATTTATCCCTAGCTGTGAACTTCATTCTAACCCTAGCCCTATTCCAGATCCCAAATCCACTAGAATCCCTGAGAGTAGAGATTTTTATCTTTGTTCACTGCTCTATCTTACCCTCTGTGACAGTGCCTCGCACACAACAGACACTCAAAAATATTCATTAAATAAACGGATCTAATTCCAACTTTCTCTCTGACCCGAATCTAATTCTAAGCCTGACCTTGATCCTGACTTCTAATTGTTCCAAAGCCTAACTCTTGGCAGCAGGGACCCCTTTCTGTGCCTGGGCAGCCTAACATTTCTTCAGAAGGCACCCTCGCACTTGAGTTAGATCTCAGCCAGAATACTTGCTCTGCCAGGATCAAGCACAAGTGTGGGGGCCAAAGCCAGGGACTGCTGGAATAACCTGAAATCCATCTCCCCAATATATAACCCTAACCCCATTCCCTGTATCCTCAGTCTCAAGACCAATGCTGATTCCAAAGCTCCACAAGCCTCCCCACAAATACTGCCCTCACCCATAAGCTGCCCCTTCACCAGCCAAGCCCCAGGCCCAGCTGGGCTGAGTGCTTCTGCCCTGCCCCACAGGTGTTCTGTGCCCGGCTGCTGGAAGAAGCTCGGAACCGCAGTTCCTTCCCGGCCGACGTTGTCCACGGCATCTTCTCTAACATCTGCTCCATCTATTGCTTCCACCAGCAGTTCCTGCTGCCTGAGCTAGAGAAGCGCATGGAGGAATGGTGAGGGGCCCTAGACCTAGACTGCCCACTCCCCTGTCCACCTGCCTGCCGAGCCCAGACCCAGAGGTGTACACAAGACTTCATTGCTACTTGCTCTTCCTCTTAGTGACTTTTGAAAAAAGAATCAGAGCCGGGCACGGTGTCATCCCAGCACTTTGGGAAGCTGAGGCAGGTGAATCACCTGAGGTCAGGAGTTTGAGAACAGCCTGGCCAACATGGCAAAACCCTGTCTCTACTAAAAATATTAAAAATTACCCTGGCCTGATGGCACATGCCTGTAGTCCCAGCTACTCGGGAGGCTAAGGCACGAGAATCACTTGAACCCGGAGGCAGAGGTGTGGTGACCCAAAATTGCACCATTGCACTCCAGCCTAGGTGATAGAGCTAGACTCTTAAAAAAAAGAAGAAAAAGAAAAAAGATTCAGGCCCAAGCTCTGCCTTCCAGGACCTCCCAGTCTGATGTGGAACACAGACCAGAACTCAGAAAATTACAACAGAATAGCATAGCCTACAGGAGTATTAGGTTAGGAGCCAAATTGGCTGAGTTCAAATTCCAGCTGTGCCAATTGGTAACTTTGAGCAAGTTTCTTAAGTTGCTGTGCCTCAGTTTCCTCATCTATAAAATGGGGGAAAATAATAACGGCCTACCTTGTAGGGTTGTTTTAAGGATTAAATAACTTAATACATAAAAGAGCTTAGAACAGTACCAGTATAGGCCAGGCATGGTGGCTCACGCCCGTAATCCCAGCACTTTGGGAGGCCGAGGCGGGCGGATCACGAGGTCAGGAGATCGAGGCCATCCTGGCTAACACGGTGAAACCCAGTCTCTACTAAAAATACAAAAAATTAGCCAGGTGTGGTGGTGGGCCCCTGTAGTCCCAGCTACTGGGGAGGCTGAGGCAGGAGAATGATGTGAACCTGGGAGGTGGAGCTTGCAGTGAGCTGAGATCATGCCACTGCACTCCAGCCTGGGCGACAGAGCAAGACTCCGTCTCAAAAAAAAAAAAACAAAAAGCAAAAAAACAAACAAACAAACAAAAAACAGTACCAGGTGTATACAATAAGTGCTCAATGGACATGAGCCTTTTTTATTTTTACAGTGCTATGATAGAGCAGAGAATGGGAGGCTGTGGGAATCCAGACAACTGGACCAAGCCTAGCTTGGAGATTACAGAAGGATTCAGGGAGAAGGTGATGCCTAAGCTGAGTCCTCAGGTAGAAAGGCAAGGTTTACAGGCAGCCTCCCAGGCTCCAGGCCTTCTTCCAATCCAGCCTTTAGAGTCCACACAATTTGCCAGAATGGTCTTTCTAAACAACAGTCAGACCGTGTCTCTCCCTGCTTAAAATCATGTCCACATTCCCCATACCTACAGATTCTCCACACCTACAGAGTCAAGTGTGTCCCCCTCACCAGACTGTGACCACAGAGGGCCAGCATGAAGCCTGGTTCCTATATTTCCCCACAAGTCTGTGAACCCTGAGGGCTGGGACCAGGTCTGGTTTGCTTTGCTCCTGCACCAGACTGACCAATGAGGAGTAAGACCAGGCCTGGTCTCTTTGTCTTACCTACCAGATGGTGACCCTCTCAGGGCTCAAATGGGTGTGACTCATTTCTGTGTCCCAAGCATCACCCAGCACACAGTTGATAATCAGTATATGAAGTGGTCCTGGCAGTAAGGTCTCAGGGTGGGTACTCCAACCAGCACTCGGGCAGGGCAGAATTGAGGCAGGTGGCATCCCAGGCTGTGGTCTGAAGTCAAGCCGAGCCTCTTGGCCTCATTGGCCTGTAATGTAAGCAGTATTTCTGAAGGAGCAGACTAGCTGAGAAGTAGGTTTCTAAGACTGAGATGAAAGGTATCTGGAGACCTGTGGGGGAAGATTCTGAGGGGCAAAGAGCAGCAGGACCACATCAGCCCCTAATTCCACCCCAGGGACCGCTACCCACGCATTGGAGACATCCTGCAGAAACTGGCCCCCTTCCTCAAGATGTATGGTGAGTATGTGAAGAACTTTGACCGGGCTGTGGAGCTGGTCAACACCTGGACAGAGCGTTCCACCCAGTTTAAAGTCATCATCCATGAGGTGCAGGTAAGTGGTCAAGCTGGAGGGAGCAGACTGGGGGAGGAGAGGTCTGCAGGGACGTGGTGGGGGATCTGCAGCCAGATCTGAGCCCCTCTGCTTCTGCCTGTCACAGAAGGAGGAAGCCTGTGGCAACCTGACATTGCAGCACCACATGCTGGAGCCTGTGCAGCGCATCCCCCGCTATGAGCTTCTTCTCAAGGACTATCTGTTAAAGCTGCCCCATGGCTCCCCGGACAGCAAGGATGCCCAAAGTGAGTGTGTGCACCCAGGCCCCTTCCTACTCCTCCACACTAATAACTCTAGGCCAGACCTCTGAGGCAGGACCCCAAGACTTAATTCACACAGCCTTCCATTGCCTCATGATTGAGATCCCAGAGGAGGATCTCCAAACTGAAAGGCCCACATTGAGGTTCTGAAGTGAGACCCCAGGATGAGATCCTCCTTCTGAATGTTCTCTTTGGGTATTCAGGCAGGGCCCTCCAAGTTGAGACCCCTGCCCGAATACCTGAAGAGAACATTCAGAAGGAGACCCCCAACCTGAACTTCCCAACTGGAAGCCCAGAGTTTGAGGAGCATGCCTATTAGGATCCCCTAAAGGAACTCATCCATTTCCTAGATTGAGACCCCAAGGCTGACCCCTAGACTCACCCCCAAATGAAGTTGTACCAAATGAGAAAGGAAACTGAGCCTGAAACTTCAGGGACTGAGCCACCACGCTGAGAGGCCAGACTGACCTCTCAGGCCAAACCCACATCACAGAATCTCCACAGCTGAGCAACCCAGAGAGAGCCCTGGCTCATCAATTTTCCATCCTCCAGATTTAGAGCTTTCCTCCATGTCCATCAGCCACTACCCAGAATGAACCTCCCAAAAGAACCTCCAAATTGAGCACCCTAGACTGGACCCCAAATTTTCCACCTCTCAAATTTGGATCTCTAGGCTGAGATACCTCCTCCCCAGACTGAATCCTTACACATTGAACCACTAGAAAAGTCTTCTATCCCGATTCCTCCAGTATCAGCCTGAACCCCATACCCCAGATAGAGCTCCCCACAGCCTACCTCACTTTCTCTTCCCCAGATTGTTATTTTCATTCATTCATTCATTCACTTAACAGCTACTTACTGAGCACCTCCATGTTTTTGTGCATTGTTCTAGGTACTGGGGATATAGAGGTGAACAAAACAGACAAGGTCCTTGATCTCAGGGAGCATATATTCTAGTCAGCAAGAGACACAGTAAACAAAAATAATAAACACACAGTAGAGGCCAGGCGCAGTGGCTCATGCCTGTAATCCCAGCACTTTGGGAGGCCGAGACCAGGGGATCGCCTGAGGTCAGGAGTTTGAGACCAGCCTGGCCAACATGGTGAAACCCTGTCTCTACTAAAAATACAAAAATTAGCTGGGCGTGGTGGCGGGCACCTGTAATCCCAGCTATTCGGGAGGCTGAGGCAGGAGAATTGCTTGAACCCAGGAGGCGGAGGTTGCAGTGAGCCGAGATTGCATCACTACACTTCAGCCTGGGCAACAGCAAGACTTCATCTCAAAAAAAAAAAAAAAAAAAAAGATAGCTGGGCGTGGTGGTGGGTGCCTGTAATTCCAGCTACTCGGGATGCCAGTGCAGGAGAATCACTCGAACTCGGGAGGCAGAGGTTGCATTGAGCTGTGATTGAGCCACTGCACTCTAGCCTGGGTGATAGAGAGAGACTCCATCTCAAGAATAAATAAATAAGTAACTAAATACACAGTAGAATATTAGATAGGTGCTGAGTGTAATTCTGAGAATTAGAAGAGGATGGCATGACAGTGGCTGGAGAGCCTACTTGAGATTGGGTGGCCTGTCTGACTAGAAGACAGTGAGTCAAAACCTGAATAAAAAGAAGGTAAGCACATGCCTGTTGGAGTGGAGCATGTTCCAGGCAGAGGCAACAGCAAGTATAGTGTCCAAGGCAAGGGGAGATATTAGAGGAGGTGGGGTGCTGGACAGGTTGCATATCTCTGAACGTGACAAGTGAGAGTAGAATGGTAGAAATGGGGTTGGAGAGAGGAGCAAAGACTGAAGGCCAAGATAAGGAGATGGATTTTATTCTGAGTGTGGTGAGTAGCCATGGGAAGGTTTCGATGTTGATCACTTGGGGAGCAAGAGAGAGAGCTGAGAGATCAGTTAGAAGGCTTTTGCAATAATCCAAGTGAGAAAAGTTGGCTTGGATGAGGACAGTAGCAGTAGAATCTGTGAGAAATGGTTGGATTCAGGATATATTCTTTTCAGAAGCAGCACTGAGAGGACTAGGGTGGAGTGGATGCAGGGCTTGAGAGAAAGAGTCAGGAATGACTTGTAGGTTTTTGGCTGGTGGTGATGGTTTCTAAGATGATCTTAGGAGTCTGTTTTTGGACATGTTCAAAGTGAGCTGCTAGTCAGGCAGTTAGATGAATCTAGAATTCCAGGGAGAGATTTGGATGTCATTTGCACATAGATAGTATTCCAAAGCCATAGGGCTGGCCGAGATCACCAAAGGGAGTAAGTGTAAAAGGAGGGGAAAGAGGGCCAAGGACAAACCTCAGGGAAGTGGAATCAGCAAAGGAGACTTAGAAGGAGCAGTCCTAGGCTGGGTGCGGTGGCTCACACCTGTAATCCCAGCACTTTTGGAGGCCGAGGCAGGTGGATCACGAAGTCAGGAGTTTGAGACCAGCCTGGCCAACATGGTGAAACCCCGTCTCTACTGAAAATACAAAAATTAGCCAGGTATGGTGGTGCACGCCTGTAATCCCAGCTAGTCAGGGATCTCTTGACCTCATGATCTGCCCGCCTTGGTCTCCCAAAGTGCTGCGATTACAGGCATGTGCCACCACACCCAGCCTATTTTTATTTTTATTTTTTTTGAGACTGAGTCTCTCTCTTTTGCCAGGCTGGAGTGCAATGGCACAATCTCGGCTCACTTCTATCTCCGCCTCCTGGGTTCAAGCAATTCCCCTGCCTCAGCCTCCGGAGTAGCTGGGACTACAGGCACGCACCACCACGCCTGACTAAGTTTTGTATTTTAGTAGAGATGGGGTTTCACAATGTTGGCCAGCATATTCTCAATCTCCTGACCTCATGATCTGCCCACCTCGGCCTCCCAAAGTGCTGGGATTACAGGCGTGAGCCACCGTGCCCGGCCTTTTATTATTATTATTTTTTAAGTGAAAGCAAGTTTATTAAGAAGTAAAGAAATAAAGAATGGCTACTCCATAGGCAGAGCAGCCTGAGTTGAAGAAATTGAGTTTCCTGTTTTGTATCAATCCCAACCCTATCTCAGGCCCCAGCATGAACCTCAGAGCTTGAGCTTGGCCATCTGAGCTTCCCTAATGGAGCCTCCCAGATTGCACTCCCCACATCAAGTCCAGAGATGAAACTTTGTCCCCAGAAACAACTTCCCGGTCTGGTTTTCTGAGCTGTTCAGAATGAGAATCTCTGAATGAGAGCCCACCTGAGATATGCACACTAAGATTCTCAGCCCAAGATCCTAAGCTGAGCTCCCAATTTTTTACCCCTCAGACTAAATTCCCCAGGCTGAGCCTCACAGAATCATATGTCTGGTTCCCCAAACTGACTTGCCCACTTTCTACTTTCCAGACTGCACTCTAGAGCCTGGACCCTAGACCAGCCTCCCCATACCAGGCCATCTGGAACTCCTGGCCTCTGTTGCCTACAATGGGCCCAAGACTAAACTCCAAACCAAGATCCTAGACTGCCAAGCCCAGACCAGGCCCCACTAAAGCTTCCAAACCAAGCCCCTACATCAGGCCCCCCAGATTGCAGTCCCTAGCCTGAACCCCTAAGTGAAATTCTAGACTGAAATCCCCACACTGAGGCCCCAGATAAGGACTGTACACCCTGGATCCTTGGAAATGCCGGTCTATACTCCACATGAGACATCTCCAGACAGAGCTCGTTGTAACAAAGCCTCCAGTCAGAGCCCATCAGCCTACACAGGCCTGAGCTTGTGTGCCCACAACTTGCCAGAGTCTTCTTCCTATCCCCTTCCCTGGGTACCTCCTACCTCTACCACTCAGCCTGCCCCCTGCCCTGGGGTGGGGGAGATGTAGGATGTGTAGGAAAAGAGGCAGCTGGGAGATCATTCCCAGCTCTGATGCCAACTCTGCCACCCAGGTAGGCAACCTAGGGTGGCCACCTTCTCCCTGAGTCTTGATTTCCTCATTAGATAAATGGGGCACAATCACCTGTGTTACAGGGTTGTTGTGAGGGTTGAAGGAGCTAATTTATCCAAAGCATCTGCCTGGAGAGGGCATTGGGACCTTGGCCCTGTCCTAGGGAGCTCCTAGTCTACTGAGGAATATGGATGCAGATGTATAAATACATGATGAGCACTGTGACTAGTGGGACAGAAGGGAGCAAAGGAGAATGTGAGAACCCAGACAGGGTCCTAACCCAGCCCGGCAACTCTGGGCAGGCTCACTGGAGGAGGTGAGCTGGATCCAGAAGACAGAGTGACCGTTGGCCAGATGAAGTAAGACGGGACATGTTTAGGGAAGTGCAGGAAGCTGGAGTGGTCAGCAGAAGCCACATCACCAAGGGCTTTGAGTCTTTCTCTTTTTTTTTTTTTTTGAGACGGAGTCTCGCTCTGTCGCCCAAGCTGGAGTGCAGTGGCATGATCTCAGCTCACTGCAAGCTCCACCTCCAGGGTTCAAGTGATTGTCCTGCCTCAGCCTCCCGAGTAGCTGGGATTACGGGCACATGCCACCATCCCTGGGGAATTTTTGTAATTTTAGTAGAGACGGGGTTTTGCCATGTTGGCTAGGCTGGTCTTGAAGTCAGGTGATCTGTCCCCCTTGGCCTCCTAAAGTATTGGGATTACAGGCGTAAGCCACCGCGCCCGGCCTCACCAAGGGCTTTGAGTGTTGGGCTAAAGGGCTAGGTCTTTACCCTGCAGGCACAGGGGAGCCACTGACAGATTTGAGCAGAGGAGTGGCAGTAAACGGTGTGAGAAAGTTCCTTCTGGCAGCCAGGATTTCGGAAGAAGGGTTGGAGATTAGAGCCCGGCCCCTGAAAGGCATGTGGACGCCTGAGCTGGGACTGGGGCCATAGATCTCCTTGAGCACCAAAACTTGGTCATGAAGAGAGAGCCTCTTAGGAAAACAAGACTTGGTTGGCCAGCCATATGGACCTTCTTCAGCACCTCTGCTCCTCCAGCACAGGCTGATTTGAGTGGGGAGATCCCAACGGGGTACACGGAGACTGTGGCCAGGCCTTAAGCATGGGTGGGATTTATTAGTGGGTGGAGATGTACAGGGACTTATTTCAGCTTTTTTTTTTTTTTCTGACAGTACCTGGTCACTATAGGAAATATGGAAATTATAGAAAAAGATGAAGTAGGGAAAAAATCACCTGTGATCTGAGCCCCCAGAGAATAAGCACAATGAACATTGTGACATAAATTCTTCCTGGTGTTTTTTAGACATGTATACTCGTAAAAGTGAGAGCATTCTATATAAACATGTTTGTATCCTTTTCTTAAAACACCCTGAGCATTTCCCAGATTATTAAAAGCCCTACATGAGGATCATTTGTAAAGGTTGTTTAATATTCCATTATATGAAGACAGCATAATGTATTTAACTGAACCCCTACAGGTGGCCATTTGTTTTGGCAGGGAAGAGGCACGGCCTCTTTTCTTTCTTTCTTTTTTTTTTTTTTGGCAGGGAAGAGGTACAGGTGGGTGTGCTCCCCTACAGATAGACATTTTTGTTTCCCACTTGGAACTGTTGTAAATACCAATATGATGAAAGTGTGTTTGTGTATAGAATGTGTATTTTCCTAGCACAGATACCCAGAATCAGAATCATTGAGACAAAGAACAGGATCATCTCATTGTTTCTTTATATGGCTTTTTCTGATTATAAAAGTAATACATGTTCTTTGTCAAAAATATGGAAAATACAGAAAAACTAAAGAAGATAATAAAAACCACCCATAGTCCCACCGTCCAGAGACAACATGGGTATGCTTCCTTCTGGTTACATATGTAACTCTTATTGTTATTATTAATGGTAATAATAATCTTGGCAAGCTTGCATTTTTTTTATTGGCTGCCAACTATTCCATCTATTGTGATTCTGGCATTGTGACATTGGACTTCTGATTTTAAATGATGTTGCTGTGGACCTCTTTGAGGGTGAAGCTTTCTGAGATGGGAGGGTGTGATCAAGCCAGGAGGAGGTGTTCAGGGAGGAAAGAAACCCCGAGGCCGGGTGCGGTGGTTCACGCCTGTCATCCCAGCACTTTGGGAGGCTGAGGTGGGTAGATCACACGGTCAGGAGTTTGAGACCAGCCTGGCCAACATAGTGAAACCCCATCTCTACTAAAAATAAAAAATTAGCTGGCGTGGTGGCACACGCCTGTAGTCCCAGCTACTTGGGAGGCTGAGGCAGGAGAATCGCTTGAACCTGGGAGGCAGAGGTTGTGGTGAGCCGAGATCATGCCACTGCAATCCAGCCTGGGCAACAGAGCGAGACTCCGTCTCAAAAGAAAAAAAAAAAAGGAGCCCCGGAAAGGCTCCTCTCTGCTAGTCCCCCATCTGACCTCACCTCTCTATGCCTGTAGAGTCTCTGGAGCTGATAGCCACAGCAGCAGAGCACTCGAATGCTGCCATCCGCAAAATGGTGAGTGGCCCTTCTAGCCCCTGCCCTTCCTTGGCCACCCACCTGTGGTGTCTCCATCCTGGGGTGGGGGTGTCATGACTTGTGAGCATCTGACAGGAGGCTGGCACCCCAACCATGCCTTTTGTTCCCTGTCTTCTGCCAGGAGCGAATGCATAAGCTGCTGAAAGTATATGAGCTGTTAGGGGGCGAGGAGGACATTGTCAGCCCCACCAAAGAGCTCATAAAAGAAGGCCACATCCTTAAGCTGTCAGCAAAGAATGGGACCACTCAAGACCGATACCTCATACTAGTAAGTGCCAGGCATGGAATTGTGGGTGGGTCATGCCCCTCCCAACACACACACACACACACACACACACACACACACACACACAGTGACCTGGTACTCACTCAAGACTATACCTCCTTTCATTCCTGAAAGAGGAAAAAAAAGAAAAACAAAGACTATACCTCCTGCTAGCCATTCTCTCCTCTAGTAATGAACTGTATTTTCACTACCTAGCTAGGATTTTTTTTCTCCATTTTACAGATGAAGTAACTAAGCCTTGCAGAGAAGTGACTTGCCCGAGGTTCCCCACTAGGGAGTGTCTTCCACGCCTAGGCTCTTTCCTTGTGACCCCTGTGCCCAATTTGGGCTGTCTTTTCTCCATCTATTGCCTACAGTCCTCAGCACTAAAGCTTCAGGGCAAGGAGCTGGGCCACATCCCCACTAGGCCCTCCGCACATACATCCCAAACATTTTCCTTCCTAGTTCAACGACCGCCTCCTTTACTGCGTGCCCAGGCTGCGGCTCCTTGGCCAGAAGTTTAGCGTGCGGGCACGCATTGATGTAGATGGCATGGAGGTGAGCATCCAGGAGGTGGGAAATGGGAACCTGGAGTGGGGCACTGGTGTTGGGAGGAACAAAGATACTGGCTTTGACCCCCAGTCTGTGTGTGTATGTGTGCAGAGGGCTAGGGCCCTGTGGAGTTCAGTGGCCTCACCATGCCCCTTTCTCCCTCCATTCAGCTAAAGGAGAGCTCCAACCTCAATCTGCCTCGAACCTTCCTGGTGTCAGGAAAGCAGCGCTCCCTGGAGCTCCAGGCCAGGTACTTGTCCTTGCCTATGCCTTTCCTCCAGCGCCTACCTCCCTTTTCTTCAGCTATGCTGAGGCATTCCAGGCCCAGAGATTGTTCCAGAGACAGGATGGGCACCTTTCCCCAAAGATGCAGGCTTGCTCTTCAGCGGTGGGGGTGATCCCTAAGGGTTAGACGCCATTTAGATTCAGGGTGAGTACTTCACGATGTGGGGAAATGTGGCACTCCTGCCGGGGGAACCATTTGGAAAATGAATAAGCTCTCCCTAATTAAAGCAAGAATTTCTTCTGGTGGATTTTGTTAGAGGAGAGAGAAGAATGGGATGCGAAACCCAACATGAATAATACCACCACAAACAGTTTATTGTAGATTCAGAGATCTAAGAGACATAACAATCAAATGCAGTACTTGGTCCATGACAGAAGACTGGTTTGGGATAAAGAGCCCTAAAAGACATTTGTGGGACAATAAGAAAATTTGGATGTAAAGCGAACATTAGATATTGAGAAATTATTGCTGTCTTAGGTGTGATAATGGTATGGTGGTTATGCAGGAGAATGGCCTTGTTTTGCAGCAGTGCATGCTGAGGGCTTAGTATCACAATGTCTGTTAATTACTTAAAAGTGGTTCAGCACCCAAAAAATACATATGTAACCATACATACACATTTGTACACATATACATACATACACATACACAGTCATGCACTGTATAACATCATTTTGGTCAATGACAGAGCATATATATACAGTGGCCCCATAAGATTAAAGTACCATATTTTACTCTACCTTTTCTTTTCTTTTCTTTTTTTGAGACAGTCTCACTCTGTCACCCAGGAGTGCGGTGGCGTGATCTCAGCTCACTGCAACCTCCGCCTCCCAGGTTCAGGCAATTCTCCTGCCTCAGGCTCCTGAGTAAGTGGGATTACAGGTGCACGCCACCACGCCTATCTAATTTTTGTATTTTTAGTAGAGATAGGGTTTTGCCATATTGTCCAGGCTGGTCTCAAACTCCTGATCTCGAGTGATCTGCCTGCCGTGGCCTCTCAAAGTGCTGAGATTACAGGCATGAGTCACTGCGCCTGGCTTTACTATACCTTTTCTAGGTTTAGATATGTTTACATACCCAAATAATTAGTGTGCTACAAATTGCTACAATATTCAGTACAACTGTAACATGCTTTACAGGTTTGTAGCCTAAGAGCCATAGGCTGTACCTTATAACCTAGGTGTGTCATAGGCTAGACCATCTAGTGTACTAGTGTCAGTACACTCTCTGATATTCGCACAACAATGAAATGGTCTAATGACACCTTTCTCAGAACACATCCCCGTGGTTAAGTGACGTGTGACTGTATGTACATATATATGAAGTAAATATGGCAAAATATAAAAAAATTTTGCATCTCTATAGTGGGTATATAGATATGTATTGTACTTGTGCTATCCTGTTTACTTTTTTGTATGCTTGAAGTTTCTTATAACAAACATTTTTAAGTAATAGCATAGGATAATGGCCAGCCATTTAACAGAGGGGCCTTTCATATCCATTTTCTACTTGGATGATTATAATCATAGCTCATATTTCCTGAAGACTTAGCGTTTTGCCAGGTACTGTTTTGAGTGAATGTTAACTTAAAATTTTAAGTCTAAGTTGATTAGTCAAAAGCTTACAAGAGCCCTAGAAGTAGCTACTGTTACCATAAATCTACTTTACAAATGGGGAAACTTAGGTGTAGGACAGTTCTGCATGCAGGGCACACTGGCTCACACCTGTAATCCCAGCACTTTGGGAGGCCAAGGTAGGAGGATCACTTGAGGCCAGGAGTTCGAGACCAGCCTGGGCAACATAACGAGACCTCGCCTCTTAAAAAAAAAAAAAGAAAGAAAAAGAATATTTATGTACTTGCCCAAGATCCCAGAGCAAGAAAGGAGCAGAGCTGAGACTGGAGCTCAGGTCATCCAGCCCTGGAGTCCACGTTCCTAACCAGTATCTATGCTGCCTTCTGAGGGCCCAGGTGAAAGGGTATCAGGGTCATGGTGAGGGTCAGAGGATGGATTCATGTCAGTAGATGGCCTGCTTCTGACAGGCTGTGAGAAAGTGAGAAATGACTGGCTGTGACTGTGAGGAGGTGGGAGAGAGAGATGAATGTGAGATAGAGGGTGTCCTCCTGGGGGATGAAGTGAGTCTTGAAGCTTGGGGAGATTGAGAGCCTCAAGGAGGCCTGCAGCAGGGAAAGTGAGAGCAAAGCATATGCCCTGCACATCCAGGGGAGTGACAAGCCACGTGACAGGGACTCATCATCTTCAGAGAGGAAGGGGGCTGCAGTGGGACACTGGGTCCAGAAGGGGCAGCCAAGCAGTGTAGGATTTTCTCCTAGTGGCCGCAGGAAGGCATGGAGGGTTTGCTTTGCTTTGCAGTCACTTTTACTGCCCTTAAAAGAAAACAGAAATTTAATGTAAATTTTCAAATATCCAGAAAAATACAAGTACAAGCACCCAGATGCTCACAACTTAGACAGCTGCTTCTCAACTTTGGCAGCCATTGGAATCAGCTGGGGAGCTTTTAAAAATTACGGATGCCTGGGACCCATCGGCAGAGATTCTGATTTAATGGGCTTGGGGGATAGCCTGAACATGGAGAGCTCTAAAAGCTCCCCAGTTGATTTTATTTTAGTTTTTAATTTTTATTTATTTTTGAGATGGAGTCTCGCTCTGTTGCCCAGGCCAGAGTGCAGTGGTGCGATCTCGGCTCACTGCAACCTCCGCCTCCTGGGTTCAAGCGATTCTCCTGCCTTAGCCTCCTGAGTAGCTGGGACTACAGGTGCATGCCACTGCACCCGGCTACTTTTTGTATTTTCAGTAGAGACGGGGTTTCGCCATGTTGGCCAGGCTGGTCTCGAACTCCTGACCTCGTGATCTGCCCGGCTCGGCCTCCCAAAGTGCTGGGATTACAGGCATGAGCCGCCACACCTGGTCCCCAGGTGATTTTAATGTGTGTATCAGGGTGTACAACCACTTATTTAAGAGTCAACAACTATTGACATTAAATGTCTTTTGCTGAACCATTTTAAAGTAAATTACAAATATCAGGACCCTATACACTTCAGCATGAACAGCCAAAAAAAACACTACTGTAGTTCTTTTTTTTTTTTTGAGATAGGGTCTCTCCCTGTCATCCAGGCTAGAGTGCAGTGGCATGATCATGGCTCCCTGCAGCCTCAAGAGACTCCTGGGTTCAAGTGATCCTCCTGCCTCAGCCTCCCAAGTAGCTGGGAATACAAGCATATGCCACCATGCCCAGCTAATTTTTGTATTTTTTGTAGAGATGAGGTCTCACTATGTTGCCCAGGCTGGTCTTGAACTCCTGGCCTCAAGCGATCCTCCCGCTTCAGCCTCCCAAAGTGCTGAGACAACAGGTATGAGCCACCACTCCCGGCCTATTGTGGCTCTTAAAGATAAAAAGCAACACTTGTTCACTTCTAAGCAATTATAAATTAGAAAATATAGATAAATAAAATAATATTTTATTTGAGTCACAGTTTCTCTCTTGTTGCCCAGGCTGGAGTGGCAGCAGTAGCGCCATCTTGGCTCACTGCAAGCTCCGCCTCCCAGGTTCAAGTGATTCTCCTGCCTCAGCCTCCCAAGTAGCTGGGATTATAGGCTCTCGCCACCACACCCGGCCAATTTTTGTATTTTCAGTAGAGACGGGGTTTTGCCATGCCATGTTGGCTAGGCTGACCTCAGGTGATCCACCTGCCTCGGCCTCCCAAAGTGCTGGGATTACAGGCATAAGCCACCGCACCTGGCCAATAAAATAATTTTTTAAAAGAATACGATCAGAATAGGGCAGGCGCGGTAGCTCATGCCTGTAATCCCTACACTTTGGGAGGCTGAGGAGAGAGGATCACCTGAGGTCAGGAGTTTCAAGACAAGCCTGGCGAACATGGCAAAACCCCGTCTCTACTGAAAATACAAAAATTAGCCAGGCGTGGTGGCGCACACCTGTAATCCCAGCTACTTGGGAGGCTGAGGCTGGAGAATGGCTTGGATCTGGAAGGCTGAGGTTGCAGTGAGCCAAGATCATGCCACTGCACTCCAGCCTGAGTGACAGAGCGAGACTCCGTCTCAAAAAAAAAAAAAAAAAAAAAAAGAATACAATCAGAATAAGGTGATTGCAGTGCAGTGCAGAGCAGATAGAAGAGTCAGGGAAGGAAGACAAAGGGAAGGGGAACTCACACTGATTGAGCATCGAGTGTGCCAGACATTGTGCTGAGCACTGTACACGTTACCTCAGTTACTGCTCAGAACCCAGAGAGTGATAATCATTATCTCCATTTTACAAATGAAAAAGAAAACTACCCTCTTTTCTCAAACTTGACATCCCAGCAACAGAGAATATTTTTTTCTTTTTTGAGACAGAGTCTCACTCTGTCGCCCAGGCTGGGGTGCAGTGGGACGATCTCCGCTCACTGCAACCTCCACCTCCTGGGCTCAAGCGATTCTCATGCCTCAGCCCCCTGAGTAGCTGGGACTACAGGCATGAGCCATCATGCCCAGCTAATTTCTGTATTTTTAGTAGAGACAGAATTTCGCCAGGCTGGTCTCCAACTCCTGACCTCAAGTGATCCACCCGCCTTGACCTCCCAAAGTGCTGGGATTACAGGCGTGAGCCACCCACACCTGGCCAACTGATAATTATTGACATGGTTTCTTTTATGTTCTATATTCTCTCCTATACATTTCACCCTTACCCCTCTACCTGAGGCCTAGCACCTACTTGAAAAGTCCTCACCCAAACTTCAGACTGGGGCATGTCCCCTCCTCTGGGCTCCTTGGCCTTATTTTCACCATCATCTCCCTGTATTGTCCCTGTCTATTTCCTCTACTGGACCATGAGCTTCTTGAGGGCAGGGTCCTCTCTGAAGCTCAAGTTCTTAGCGCAGGGTCTGGAAAGTATTAATAATCGTTGAATAAATAAACCCAGGCAGATTATGTGACTTGCCCAAGGTCATATAAATAATAGGTGAAGAAGAGGAGGGTCAAACCCAGGTCTTTCTGACTCCAAAACACCTGCTCTTCCACTCCAATTGCTTTTTGTGGGCCTGCCTAACCAAACATCTTTCTTTTTTATTCCCCACCCCAAGGACTGAGGAGGAGAAGAAAGACTGGGTCCAGGTAACATCCAAGGCTCTGTGGTAGGGGGCTAGAAGAGTATTAACAATCTCCTAGGGGTTGATGGATTCTCCCTCAAAACTCACATCTAACCAGAATGGTCCCAGACACCTTTCAACAAACTTTACTATCCCCATTTTACAGATAAGCAAACTGAGGTGCAGAGGTTCAGCAGAAACTCACAAACTCTTCTTTTAGGAAGCTGATTTCTCTGAGGGTGTGTAAGGTGAGGGTGTCAAGCTCTGTAAAATCTTAAGCCCAGAAGGTGGCCAAGAAAGCCACCTGAGGTTTTTCAGCCACCACTCCCCCTCCCCCATTTTACACTTGTAACACTGAGACCTGGATTTGGGAGGGGATTTGTTCAGTCATCCACCTACCAGCGACAGAGCTGGGTCTGAAACCCAGCTTTTCTAAGTTCAGGCTAGGGTATAGGAAGGTGAGGTGAAGGTAGAAATGGGTGGTTTGTGGGGTGATCTGACTTCTCATTTCTTAAACCTCCTCCCCAGGCCATCAACTCCACCCTCCTGAAGCATGAACAGACGCTGGAGACCTTCAAACTGTTGAACTCAACAAACAGGGAAGATGAAGACACCCCGCCCAACTCTCCAGTAAGAGTCCCTGCCCTCTTTCCCCTGTACTGGGACCCCTTCCAGACTTTCAAATCCCCACCTGACCTTTAGATGATCCTCTCCCCTTCCCAGAGGGTAATGACCAGAGAGGCAATGCATGACCTCAGAAGCAGTATTCCATTGGTAGGGCCACAGAGAAATCATTGGGGAAACTGAGGCCCAGAAAGTATAATAGAAATGACTTGTCTTCAGTAGCACAGTAGCTAGGAGCAGAGCCAGGACTTAAAGGCAGGTCTTCTGAATGTGGCTGCTCCCCCTACCCCCAGCCCATGCCCACCCCATGATAATCCAAGCCTTGGAGGAGGAGGAACAAGGGCTGGCTGGACTGGGTTGGGGAGTAGCTGTCTCTGACCTGAGACCTGGCCCTCCCCACAGAACGTGGATCTTGGGAAGCGGGCACCTACACCCATCCGGGAAAAGGAAGTCACCATGTGCATGCGCTGCCAGGAGCCCTTCAATTCTATCACCAAACGCAGGCACCACTGCAAGGCCTGCGGGCATGTGAGTGTTGGGAGGCAGGGGCAGAGCTAGGGAGGGGACAGCTTGGCAGCCCAAAGGCCCACTGCAGAGTGGGTACCCTCCAAGTGGTGGGAGGCCGCAAGTCTGCTGTGGGAGTTGGTATGCTGAAGGGAAGACCCGCTGGAATCAGGCTGCTCTTGCCCACTTGCCACCCCAGGTGGTTTGTGGGAAGTGCTCCGAGTTCCGGGCCCGCCTCGTCTATGACAACAACCGCTCCAACCGTGTGTGCACTGATTGCTATGTGGCCTTGCACGGGGTGCCTGGGAGCAGTCCAGCCTGCAGCCAGCACACACCCCAGCGCCGGAGGTCCATCCTGGAGGTAAGAGCCAGGCCCCTGACTAAGTCTCCCACAGTGGGCAAATGGGCTCCAACTCTACCCAGTGAGACTGAGGAGGTCCGAGTAGCTGGGAAACAGTAGTGATCAAGGGACCCAGGCCTGGAGTGAGTAAAATGAGGACAAGAGCGAATGAAAGACAGTCATCTTTAAGTACTTAGACATTTAATCCCCACAGTAACTAATCTGCTCATGCTATTGTTCTCTTTTACAAACGAGGAAACTGAGGCCCAGAGGGGTCATTTGCCCAAATTACACAGCAAATAAGTGGCAGCACTGGATTTTTTTTTTTTTTAATTAAAAAATTGGCCGGGCGTGGTGGCTCATGCCTGTAATCCCAGAACTTTGGGAGGCTGAGGCAGGCGGATCATCTGAGGTTGGGAGTTCAGGACCAGCCTGACCAACATGGAGAAACCCCGTCTCTACTAAAAACACAAAACTAGCCAGGCAAGGTGGCACATGCCTGTAATCCCAGCTACTCGGGAAGGCTGAGGCAGGCGAATCGCTTGAACCTGGGAAGCGGAGGTTGCAGTGAGCCAAGATCGCGCCATTGTACTCCAGCCTGGGCAACAAGAGCGAAACTCCGTCTCAAAAAAAAAAAAAAAAAAAAAAAAATTAAAAATTGTCTTCTGTTACTACAAAGTAGGGTAAGTAAAACAATATAAACAAAAAATAATGAAATACCATATCCCTTCTACCCAAAAGTTAACTACTGTTAGGGCTTATCCTATCTTTCTAGGCATATATGCACAAACACACATTTTGGAGGTTTTTTAAAAATAAATCTAGGTATTTATTTAACACTTAAAAGAGTACTTACCCTGTGCCAGGAACTATTCTAAGCACTTTGCATATATTAATTCATTTAATTCTCACATCAGCCCTCTTTGCTCTCCTTCCAAGTCAATACATTTTCTTTTTTTTTTTTTTTTTTTTTTTTTTTTTTTTTTAGGGGGTTT
>NC_037689.1:5046016-5117201 GCF_003255815.1 Theropithecus gelada
GGTTCACGCCATTCTCCTGCCTCAGCCTCCCGAGTAGCTGGGACTACAGGCGTCCGCCACCTCGCCCGGCTAGTTTTTTGTATTTTTTAGTAGAGACGGGGTTTCACCATGTTAACCAGGATGGTCTCGATCTCCTGACCTCGTGATCCGCCCGTCTCGGCCTCCCAAAGTGCTGGGATTACAGGCTTGAGCCACCGCGCCCGGCCGAGTCAATACATTTTCATCTAGAGCTGGGATTCTAAGCCAGACTTTATTAACCACCCACATACCCCCTTAAAACCACAATGCTAGATTACCTCTCACTGAGTGTAGAAAATGGATGAGTGATGAAAGACAGAAGAAAACATGAGGCCTAAATGTGTGAATGGCTTGAGGAATGAATGCCCTGACTGAAGAAAGAATGCCTGACTGAGATCTACACACTACTTCCACTGGCCAGTAGAGGCAGCAGCCGTTGCCCAAATGAGGCAGACAAACCTAGCTTTGAATCTTAGCTCTAGCTGATTCACTGGGTGGCACTGGACAAATCACTCCTGCCACCTGAGCTTGAGCGTCTTCATCTGAGATGGGAATAGCAGTCCCTACACTGAGGAGGCATTAAAGCCAGGAGGAGCCAGGCTAGGCCTTCTGTCAACATCGATGTCCTGTGTCTCTGGCCACAGAAACAGGCCTCGGTGGCTGCGGAGAACAGTGTCATCTGCAGCTTCCTGCACTACATGGAGAAGGGTGGCAAAGGATGGCACAAGGCATGGTTCGTGGTCCCTGAAAATGAACCTTTGGTGCTGTATATCTACGGAGCCCCTCAGGTATGCATCCTACTCCTTTGGGTCCTTTCAGCCACCTGGCAAAGCCAGGGTACCCCCTTACCTCCAGTCATTGACCTCTCCTTGGCTTTGGAAGATAAGGTGAGACTATCTCTAAGAGGAAATCAGAACCCCAACCCTTGAGAGACAATGACTGGCTAGAGACAAAGAGTGGTTGTGGTATGTAGGGAAAACCAGGTTGAGTTGTGGGCCTGGCTTCCTGGAAGGAGTAGAGATGGGGAACTGCTAGGTCCAATTTGCAGTGGGTAAGAGTATGCAGATGGGGCCAAGCACGGTGGCTCACGCCTATAATCCCAGCACTGTGAGAGGCCGAGGCAGGTGGATCACCTGAGATCAGGAGTTCAAGAACAGCCTGGCCAACATGGTGAAATCCCTTCTGTACTAAAAATACAAAAATTAGCCTGGCATGGTGACGTGTACCTGTAGTCCCAGCTACTCAGGAAACTGAGGCAGAATTGCTTGAACCCGGGAGGTGGAGGTTGCGGTAAGCCAAGTTCATGCCACTGCACTCCAGCCTGTGCAACAGGGCAAGAGTCTCAAAAAAATAAAATAAAAAGTATGCAGATAGAGGCAATAGCATAGACAAAGGCCTGAAAACATTATTTGGTATGCTAAAGAGATTAGCCCAGCAGTTTTGTGGGAAGAGGCAGGGGCGGGGGGAGACAGGTATTTAAACCAGCCTGCATTTTAGCCCCAGTTCTGACATGTTCCTGTTGATAACACTGGAGCCACGGAAGGTTCCTGAGTAGGGGAAGAAGACAAGAGCATATGCAAAACCAGTTAGAAGCTGGGGCAGGGGGAAAGGTCTAGCCCCAAGGTGGCCCCAGCTCTGTCCCTCCTCCCCGCAGGATGTGAAAGCCCAGCGCAGCCTGCCCCTCATTGGCTTCGAGGTGGGACCACCCGAGGCAGGGGAGCGGCCTGACAGAAGGCATGTCTTCAAGATTACCCAGAGCCACCTCAGCTGGTACTTCAGCCCTGAGACAGAGGAACTACAGCGACGCTGGATGGCTGTGCTTGGCCGGGCGGGCCGAGGGGACACGTTCTGCCCGGGGCCCACACTGTCTGAGGACAGGGAGATGGAGGAGGCACCGGTGGCTGCTTTAGGAGCCACTGCTGAACCCCCCGAATCCCCCCAGACCCGAGACAAGACCTAGAGGGTTTGGGGCAAACTGGGAGCCCCCACCCCACACTCTAGCTGCCCATGTCTGATTGGGGGCTCTAGCCCCTTCCCTCCCAGCTCAGTCAATACTTGAACTCCCATCACGGGCACTTTCAATCCCGAATGCTGGGTCTTGGGTTTTTTAATTCATCTTTTCACAAAACGTGGGCTTTTAAAAAATATATTCCTACAGTGATGTTAATTTTTATTAATCCCTGTCCCCAGAGGGTGGGAGCCATTGCTAGACCCACCTGAATTAGGTCGTTTTTCTCCCTCATCCCTCAATACCCTAGCACAGATCCTGCCTCCACCCAATTCCCCACAAAGCACCAGAGGTAGGAGACCTGGATTCAACTGCCAGCTCTGCCACTGACCCTGGGGCCCCAACCCACCCCTGCCTCCTCAGCCAGTGTCTTCACACGTACAACTCCACGTGGGGTGGCAACTAGACCTCTCCTGCCTCTCCCATGGCTTACAGCTTCGACCCGGCCCCAAGGCTACCCAGTATTTTATCGTCCAGACCCATGGCAGGGCCACCGGGCAGGACAGGGGAACGGGGGGAAGACAATGGATACTCGGTTTTTTTGTTTTTTTTTTTTTAAAGAAAAATACAGTTTATTTCAGGCTTACAGTAACTTTCATAGCACTGCTGTGCTCCGTTCGTCCATCTGTTTGGTTGTCCGAAGTACCAGGCTGCTAGGGTGGGCTCAGAAAACCGCTCCCTTGTAAACTCGGAAGCTCAGCTCCCAGAAGGTGGATTTGAAGGCTACTCCTCACAGGTCAAGCCACAGGTTAAGCAGTAAGGTATTATTTATTAAGATCTTAAGCCTCACTCCTGAACTCAAATGGGATGGGATAAGGAGTAAGGAAAGAGGTTACAGGAGACAGAAAACAAAGCCCAGCCCTTCCAAGCTCACCACCTTCCAAGCTCACCACCACCATCCCCTTATCACTTCCCTGTGAATCTAGCTGCTCTCCCAGAAAATTGAAAAGGTCTTCGAATTCCTGAGGGAACCCAGGGCTGGAGGCTGGGCTGCAGGAAGGCAGCATTCCTGGGAGGTTCCAAGTTCTGGGCAGGGGTACAGAGTTGTTGCGTGTGTGGGGGGTGGGGTAAGGGAAAGGCTCCAGAGCTACTTTCGTTCACATCTTCACCTATTCTCCCTTCCACTTGCATGTTCATCTCACATTCCTGACCCAGCCAGCTCCCTATCACTGAGTACTGCTGCTGCTGCTGGTCCTGTCCTCCCCAAATCCACCTGCCCACCGTCCACTGGCATCTAGATCCTCCTCCAGCCACACCCACACTCACTCATCCCCTTCCTCACAATGACTGCACCCAAAAGACACTGTACTGGGGAACCCGGCTTCGTCACTCAGATGTTAACTAAAGGCCCAAGGGAATGTGCTGGACAAGGTCCCCCCACCCCCAAGACCAAGGACCCTAGGGTTTCCTTGCCCTGGAGGGAGCTAGACAGGGGAACAGGGGAGAGGGTAGAGATGGGGTAACCAGTCCACAGGTCTACAATCCTCAAAAAAAAAAAAAACCCTACAGACAACTCTCAGAACTAGCAAATAAGGGCCCAAAGCCATTTCCAACCATGCCCACTCATTTTTTTCTCCGGACAATGGTCCAGCCATCTTCCACTATATCCTCTTCCTTAATAGTCTGAGCGTCTGGATCAGAGGGTTCAGGCTGGGAGCAGACCCCATCTGTAGCAGCCCCATCATTCGTAGCTGTGACCTGGAGGGGAGATTTAAAAGAGAGCTGAATACACTGGCCACTGGAGACCCAGGCTCTGCTCCAGTTTTTCCAGGATTGGCTGTGTAACTTTAGGAAACTTCCCTGCCCTCTTTGGATACCACTACTATCACCAACCACCACCATCCCCTTATCACTTCCCTGTGAATCTAGCTGCTCTCCCAGAAAATTGAAAACATCTGTATCCCCAACCCAGGGGGCACCCACTTCACCTCCATCTCTTCCACACTGTCCACATCATCTTCATCCTCATCAGTCTCTTTAGCTGTCTTAAGTGCAGTGGCTGTGACCTTGCATTTTCTTTGAGTGATGCGAGAGGCCATCTCCCTCAGAGCAGCCCCGTCACCCCTCTGGAAGTGGTGGAACATGGTCTGCAGTTGCTGGCTCACCTACCAAGAAAATATTCAACCAGTTTGGATTTTCCAGAGAATCTACTATACAAACAGCCCATTTTGAAGCAACAGTCGGGAGTAGGTTGGATATTTCCAGAAGAGAACAGGGCTCTTTCCTCCCCAAGGAATTAACCAATGAAGCAACCACATATGAAGGGCTCAAATGAGGGCCTAACGCATGACATGAGGGCCTAAAGCAGCAAAAGAGGGCCTAACTAGCAGGGAAGGCTCTAGAACTGGGCTTTGAAAGAAAGAAGATGTAAAAGGGCAGGTAATCTTATTGGGGAGCCAAAATGGATCTGGACTGGCCTGACCTGCCCTTGGGATGGGGGTGAGGAACAGGCCTGGATGGGAATGATGTATAGAAAGAAATAAAAGAAGGCAGGGTTTGGAAAGGCCACACTTGTTCCTCTAGGCAACAGAGAGTCACAGTCAAGAGTTTTGGCCCAAAACAGACAGTTGGGGAGAAGAAAGACTGCAGGTAGGGAGACTGCAGTTGTGCCCATGGTAAGCTCACCTGGGGCAGACTCCCATCTTCCACGACTGTATCAAACTCATTGGTCAACAGCTCTCCAAGGAAGTCTTCCACCTCATCTAGCTCCAAGTCAGCTAAGTAGAAAAGGACAGGGCCCTTCAGTCAAAGACCAGCCAACTTCATCACCCCTGCCCACTGCTCTTCAATATCTACTTGGTGGATCTGCAACTTGGGTGGGTAAAGGCACAGTAAGCCTTTTATCTGCTAAAGTGTTCTGCATTCCAGGTTTTAACATAATTTTTTAAGAACCACTAAATATTAATACCTCATTTCCAATCTCTTCCATCCTGCCTTTTATCTGCTAAAGTGTTCTGCATTCCGGGTTTTAACATAAGTTTTTAAAGAACCACTAAATATTAATACCTCATTTCCAATCTCTTCCTACCAAGGCCTCTTTCCACAACTCCTAGCCCTACACTCACCCTCTTTCATCTGGCCTATTCTAACTAGCCTTCCCTCTATGAGACCTTGAGCAAGCTACTTCTTTCTGAGCCTCAGTTTTCTCATCTGTAAAGTGGGGCTAATGGTGGCCTCCTCAAAGGTCTGTTAGGAGGAACCATCCAACACAATGCCTAGCACAGTGAAGATCCATAATCCATGTTAATTTGTGTCATGTAAAAGCTGAAGTTTTTGAAGTGTAGAGAACATTCACAACTGTGGTTCCACTGATAAAAAGAAGCCACAGACCAATGGGATAGTTAAGAAGAAATGGACATAGTAATTCCAATGATGAAATCACCATAACCTTGACACTGACATCCTACTGTGTGACTCTGACCGAGCCACCTTCCTCTCTGGGCTTCAGTTACCTATGGGCCTATGCTCTACTTTTTCTGAATTAGAGAGTATCTCAAGGAAGTCTTCCACAAAGCTCCTAGCCCTCTCCCCTCTATGTGCTTTCCCTGGGAGAGCTCATCCACACTCTTGGCTTTGCCTACCACTCAAACTTAATATCCCCCAAATTTATCTCCAACTGAGACTACTCTGTGCCTGAACATTTCACAGATGCCGCAAATCCTCCATATCCAAAGCCAGACTCATCACCTTACTCTTTGAACCTGCTTCGCATCCTCCAGGGTTCCTCTACTCCGTGAAAAGACACCTAATCCACCCATCAACTCAAACCAGGAACTTGCCTCTTTTTCCCTCCCTGTCTACAGCCAACCAATCTCCAAGGCCCTATTCCACCCCTTCTTTTCCATGCCTGTTGCCACTGTCCTACTTCAGGCCTCATCAGTGTCCAGACAAAAACAGCATTCTCATCAGTCTTTCCCTCTCCAGGCTATGCTTCATACTGATTACTTCCTGAACTTTCTAGCCAGCAAATCCCACCCTATTTCTCACCTTAGAACCTGCCCACGAATTTTTACCACCTACTGCAGTGTTTCATAGTTTGCCTTTGAGAAATATCTGTTCTGCTGGGTCTTAAGGGACACTATCCATAGAAAGCTAATGAGAAACAAAAGCAAACAGGTTTTTTAGTGGTTCTTATTCTTACCCAAGCCTTTAATATGTTCATGAGTGTTGAGACTTTTCAGTGGGAGCAGAAGAAAAGAGTTTTTCTTACATAACGTGACTGGAGAAGCTTCTTCACTGAACATCTAACAGGACTAGTTAGCATGAATTTTGGCAAACACTGGCCTAAATGATAAAATCAAAGGCACATAAGGGCTTCCATGTCTTATGCTTTTCAGGGGGGCTTCCCATACCCCAGCTTCATTCTCTACCACTCCTCCACCCACCCCCATGCACACACACCCATACTCCAATACTGAGCTCCCTGCTACTTTCCAAATATAACACATTATACCCTCATGCCACAGAACTTGAGTATTGCTGTCTCTGCTTCCCCCACCTAGTTAACTCCTTCTCATTAAGATCCAGCCCAATTCACCACCTCCACTGAGAACCTGTCTCCCCAGCCTGTTACCCCATGCACACTGAGCTCCTCTTTATCAGAAAATCTATCAATGTTGTAACTATTTACGTGTGTGGATCCTCACTGGATAGTATACTTTCTTGAGAGAGATGACTGTGCCTAATGTCATCTCCAAAGCTAGAAATTGAATGAAGGCTTTTTTTAAAACCATACTATGCAACAGGCCCTCTACTGGGCCTCTTGTTCTTGTATATCCCTCAAGACAAGCCTACAGTGAAGATCTTTGCTGTCCAAACAGCCACAGGTGGTTACTGAGGGCTTGAAATATGGCTAGGCCAAATCGAAATGTGCTAAAACTGTAAAATACCAGATTTTGAAAACAATACTAAAAAATGTAAAATATCTCAATGTTTTATACTGATTACATGTTGAAATATTTCGTATACAATGAGTTTACTAACATTGGTTTCATCTGCTTTTTGCTTTATTAAAGTGGCTACTAAAAAATTTAAATTACATGTGACTAGCATAATATTTCTACTGTACAGCGCTGTGGTGGATACTTTTATACGCATTTTAGGAACAAGGAAACGGAGTCTCAGGGAGGTAAATTGCCTTGTCCAGAATAATCCCACGAGTCAGTGGCACAGCCCGTAAAGCACTGGAATCCAGGATTCTGACTCCAAAAACTGAATTCATTCCACCTCGCCTTTAGGTAACAATCCACAACTGCTCGAGAGGAAATGCAGGCTCTGCGGGATGGGGCTCCTCTCCACACCCCCACACAGGCGGGTCGCAGCGCCTCACATTCACTCACCATTGCGCATGAAGTAATCCTCCACTGCACCCCCCAGCCACTTGGCCTTCTCCTGGCTGTGCACACCCCCGAAGCCATTCTCCACAGCGATCTGTAAACACAGGTCCAAGCCCATCACGTCAACTTGGGAGCAGACTTGGAGTTGCCTGGAGGCCGCTTACGCCGCCCAGCCAACTCCTCTTACGCCGCCTAGCCAAGCCTCAGGCACCTAGCCCAACCAACTCCTGTTCTGCCCCTGGCCCTAACCTTGACCTTGCCCTGGCCCCAACCTTGACCTTGCCCTGGCCCCACTGACCTGCAAGGCCGGCCAGGCCTCCAGGGCCGCGCAGACCCCAGCCCGGAAAAGAGCTCGCGCATCTTCTGCAGCGCCCGCCATTATCCGGCCCCGGTCCACGTGACGTCCCGGCGGCCCAATCCCTCCGTAGCTCGGCCCAGGCAGAATGAGACGCAAGCCGAGCCTGAGAACACAGGATTCTCTTTTCCGCAGACCTGGCAGCAAGACTAGAGCAAAAGAAAAATCTGTCAGAGCGATCAATGACACCACCAGAGTCACTCACTTCAATCAAAGGACACCAGACCTGAAGGACGTGTGGGGTCATGGTTTCCGGATCCGTGGGTACTGCGGAGGAAATATGTGGGGAACTTATTACAGATACAGATTCTAGGCCCTGGGGCAGAGGACTCAGTGAGTATAGCCTTAAAACTCTGCATTTAAAAAAAGCATCTTAACATCTGCATAGAATACTGCGACGAACAACAGTAAAATACTATTAGCTCTCCCTATGGGGGGCAGTCCACATCCGTGAATTCAACCAACCTCAGATGGAAAATATTCAGGAAAAAAATTGCATCTGCACTGAACATGTACATACTTTTTTCTTGATATTATTCCCCTAAACAATACAGTATAACAACTATATACATAGCATTTACACTTTATTAGGCATTATAAGTAACCTGGAAATTATTTATTTATTTATTTATTTATTTTTATTTTTATTTATTTATTTTTGAGACTGAGTGTCACTCCGTGGCCCAGGCTGGAGTGCAGTGGCGCCATCTCGGCTGACTGCAACCTCCACCTCTCGGTTTCAAGCAATTCTCGTGCCTCAGCCTCCGGAGTATCTGAGATTACAGGTGCCCACCACCACTCCCGGCTAATTTTTGTGTTTTTAGTAGAGACAGGTTTCGCCATGTTGCCCAGGCTGGTCTCGAACTCCTGGGCTTAATCCACTTGCCTCGGCCTCCCAAATTGCTGGGATTATTTATAGGCGTGAGTCACACCTGGAAATAATTTAAAGCACACAGTAGGATATTCATAGGTTATACGCAAATACTATGTCATTTTATATCAGAGACTTGAGCATCCATGAATTTTGGTGTTCTCCGGAGGTCGTGGAACCAGTCTCCCACAGATACCCAGGGATAACTGTACGTTTTTCTGAAGTGCACAAGAACATTCTCCAGAACAGATCATACACTAGGCCATACAGTAGGCCTCAATAGATTTAACAGGATTGAACATACAAAGTATGTTGTCTGACCACAATGGAAAGAAGTTAAAAATCAGTAAAAATAAACTTACAAAATTCACAAACATGTGGAAATTAACACACTGCTAAGCAACAAATGGGTCAAAGAAAAAAAATCACAAAGAAAATTAGAAAACACTTGTAAATGAATGAAAACAAAATGCATGAGATGCAGCTAAAGCAACACTTAGAGGGAAATCTTTAGTTGTAAACATGCATATTTAAAAAGAAGAGCCGGACATGGTGGCTCATGCCTGTAATCCCAGCACTTTGGGAGGTTAATGTGGGAGGATGACTTGAGCTCAGGAGTTCGAGACCAGCATGGGCAACATAGTGAGACCCCCATCTCTAAAAACAATTTTAAAAATTAGGCCAGGTGTGGTGGCTCACGCTTGTAATCACAGCACTTTGGGAGGCCGAGGCGGGCAGATCACTTGAGGTCAGGAGTTTGAGACCAGCCTGGCCAACATGGTGAAACCCCATCTCTACTAAAAATACAACAATTAGCCGGGTGTGGTGGCAAGCACCTGTAATCCCAGCTACTTGGGAGGCTGAGGCAGGAGAATGGCTTGAACCTGGGAGGTGGAGGTTGCAGTGAGCTGAGATGGTGCTGTTGCACTGCAGCCTGGGAGACAGAGTGAGGCTCTGTCTCTAAATAAATAAATAAATAAATTTGAAAACTAGGCCAGGCATGGTGGCTCACACCTATAATTCCCGCACTTTGCGCGGGCAGATCACCTGAGATCAGGAGTTTGAGACCAGCATGGCCAATATGGACAAACCCTGTCTCTACTAAAAATGCAAAAGTTAGCCGGGCATGGTGACGCACACCTGCAATCCCAGCTACTTGGGAGGCTGAAGCACGAGAATCGCTTGAACCCGGGAGGCAGAGGTTGTAGTGAGCTGAGATCACTCCACTGCACTCCAGCCTGGGTGACACAGTGAGACTCTGTCTCAAACAAACAAACAAAATTAGATAAGCATTGTGGCATATGCGTGTAGTACCAGCCACTCAGGAGGCTGAGGTGAGAGGATGGTTTGAGCCTGGGAGTTCAAGCCTGCAGTGAGCCGTGATTGTGCCACTGCACTCCAGCATGGGGGACAGAGCAAGACCCTGCCTCAAAAAAATAAAAATGAAAGAATGATATCAAATTAATAACCTATGCTCCCACTTCACGAAACCAGAAAAAGAAGAGCAAAGTAATCCCAAGGCAAGCATAAGAAAGGAGATAATAAATATTAGAACAGAAATAAATGAAATAGAGAATTGAAAAACAATAGAGAAAAGAAAAAACAGTGAAACCAAAAGTCAGTTGTTGTTTTTGTTTGTTTGTTTGTTTGTTTTTAGATGGAGTCTGGCACTGTCACCCAGGCTGAAGTGCAGTGGTGCAATCTCAGCTCACTACAACCTCTCCCACGTTCAAAAGAGTCTCCTGCCTCAACCTCCAGAGTCACTGGGATTACAGGCACATGCCACCATGCCCCTCTACTAAAAATTTTTGTATTTTTAGTAGAGACAGGGTTACACCATGTTGACCAGGCTGGTCTCGAACTCCTGACCTCAAGTGATCTGCCCACCTCAGCCTTCCCAAGTGTTTGGATTAGAGGCGTGAGTCACCGGACCTGGGTGGTTATTGTTTTTTAGAGATGAAGTCTTTTTTTGTTGCCCAGGCTGGAATGCAATGGCACAAACATTGCTCACTGCAGCCTCAAACTCCTGGGCTCAAAGGACCCTCCTGCCTCCGCCTCCTGATTAGCTGGGACTACAGGAATAGGCCACCCTGCCTGGGTAGTGTGTGTGTGTGTGTGTGTGTGTGTGTGTGTGTGTGTGTGTGTTGGGAGGAGGTGTCTCACTTTGTTGCCCAGGCTGGTCTTGAACTCCTGGTTTCAAGCGATCCACCTGCCTCGCCTCTCAAAATCCTGGGATTACAGGCGTGAGCAACTGCACCTGGCCAAGTCAGTTATTTGAAAAGATCAACAAAATTTACAAACCTTTAGCTAGACTGAGGAAGAAATAAAAGAAAGAAGACTCAAATTACTGAAATCAGGAATGAAAGAGGACGTATAATTACCGACCAGTCAAAAAAGACCACATATTGTATGATACCATTTATATGAAATATACAGAATAGGTAAATCTATAGAGACAGAAAACAGATGAATGGTTGCCCAGGGCTTGGATGGGGAAAGAATAGAGTGTGACTTCTGAATGGCTTCAGGGCTACTTTTGGGGGTGTTGAAAGTGTTCTAAAAATTAGATGAGGTAATGGTTGCTGTTATGAGCTAAATTGTGTCCACCACCCCCCAAATTCATATGTAGAAACCCTAATCCCCAGTACCTCAGAATGTGACCGTATTGGGAGATAGAGCCTTTAAAAAGGTAATTAAGGTAAAATGAGGTTGTATGGGTGGACCCTAATCCATTATGACTGATGTCCTTATAAAGAAAGGGAGATTAGAACTCGGTGCAATGGCTCAGATTGCTTGAGGCCAGGAGTTCAAGACCATCCTGTGCAACGAAGCAAGACCCCCATCTCTACAAAAAAAAATTTTTTTTTTTTTTTTTTTTTTTTTTTTTTTTTTTTTTTTTTTTTTTTGAGACGGAGTCTCGCTCTGTCGCCCAGGCTGGAGTACAGTGGCCGGATCTCAGCTCACTGCAAGCTCCGCCTCCCGGGTTTATGCCATTCTCCTGCCTCAGCCTCCCGAGTAGCTGGGACTACAGGCGCCTGCCACCTCGCCCGGCTAGTTTTTTGTATTTTTTAGTAGAGACGGGGTTTCACCGTGTTAGCCAGGATGGTCTCGATCTCCTGACCTCGTGATCCGCCCGTCTCGGCCTCCCAAAGTGCTGGGATTACAGGCTTGAGCCACCGCGCCCGGCAAAAAAAAATTTTTTTAATTAGCTGGGTATGATGGCTATAGTCCCAGTTACTCAGGAGGCTGAGGAGGGAGGATCACTTGAGTCCAGGAGATTGAGGCTGCCGTGAGCCATGATTGTACCACTGCACTCCAGCATGAACAACAGAACAAGCCCCGTCTCAAAAACAAAAAAACAACAAAATATAATAATAAGAGGAGATGAGGACACAGGCAAAGAGGGACACCAGAGAGGTGTATACACTGGGACAACTATGTGAACACACAGTGAGAAAGCTAAGGAGAAAGCCAAGGAGCAAATCAGAAGAAACTATACTAAAAGCCATTGAATTGCACACTTTACTTATTTGTTGATTTATTGATGAAAGTATTTCCTTAAAATTAGAAATCTAATTTACAAATTACAAATTTTTAAAAACTGACAAATGTCACAAACATCTTCTAACCCAGAAAAATAAAATGTTATTTTGTTTTGTTTTGTAGAGGCAAAGTTTCACCATGTTGGCTAGGTTGTTCTCAAACTCCTGACCTCAGGTGAGCGGCCTGCCTCAGCATCCCAAAGTGCTGGGATTACAGGCGTGAGCCACCATGCCCGGCCAAAATAAAATACTCTTATTAATTACCTGATTCACCTCTCTACTAATTTTTCTACATTTTTTGATATCGAAGAGTTTATGGAACTCTTCATATGACAAGTATTTTATATTTTCTAGAGAGAACACAAAGAATTCAATTGATTTCAATTCACTTGAGTAAAATTTTTTATTATTGGTATTTTAGAAAAGTTTCAATTTCACAACTCATTATTAGTAATGTACATTTTAAGCTTTTTGTCAAACTTGGGAAAATTTCTAGTTTCTTTTACATGTGAGCTGTAAGATTTCAGGTTATTTTAACTTCTCTTGCTCAGTGACAAATCTTAAACACTCTTTAAATAGACCAGGCTCAATAACCAAAGACCTGGAAGTGGCCTGTGCAAGTGTGGGGCCCTGAGGCTTAAGACTGATTAGTTCTACAATAAATCTATCTCTGTGCAATGCCCATGGAGAAAGGAGCACAGGGACTCATGGGAGTTCAGCAGAGGGTCCCTGACCCAGCCTTGGGGGTTGTGGCAGGCCTCTCGGAGGAGATGACACATGTGCTGATTTTTAAAGTTTGAGTAGAATTTTGCTGGGTGATGGGGAGTGTGTGTGTATGGGGGTGGAAGGTGTTACTGAAAGGAGGAAAGAGCCTTCTGTGCAGGGGAAAAAATGTGTGCAAATACACAGAGGCAGGAAGCAACATGGTATGTGATGATAATTAGAGTAGTTCCAGACTGAGAACCTCAGGGGCATAGCCTCCTCAGTAGCTCCAGAGACTCATTTTTTTGTAGAGTCAGCAACATAGATTGAGTTCAGAGAGGCCCAAATGAAGATATTGAAAACCTCAGTTCAAGTTCCCACAGTCTGAGGCCTCAAACATACACAGAGAGAATAGGCCTGCTAGATATCCCCACACTTGGAGTCCCTCTCCGGGATGTAACAAACCAAGGCCTCTGAATGAACCCTGAGATTTAGCTTTGAGACTGAAGTCCAAGGCCGAGTATCCTAAGTACCAAACGTCTTCACCTTTTTTGTGACTTGAACCCCCACTGGCAATCTGGTAAAGTCAATATAACTCTTCACAGAATGTTTTTATTTTATTTTAAAATTTCTGAGGCAGGAGAATCGCTTGAACTCGGGAGGTGGAGGTTTCAGTGAGCCGAGATCGTGCCACTGCACTCCAGCCTGGGCCACAGAGCCAGATTCCGTCTCCAAAAAAAAAAAAAAAAAAATTATTTTGCAGAGACCAGGTTCTTACTATGTTGCTCAGGCTGGTCTCAAACTCCTGGGCTTAAGTAATCCTCCCTCAGCCTCCGAAAGTGCTGGGAATACAGGCATGAGCCTAGCCCACAATAATGTTTCTAAATGCATACAATAAAATATAGGTTCACAAAGGAAGTCAAGTATGTTAAAATACAGTTATCAAAATATTACAAAAACACCATTCCAAATTGCATATTTGTTTCCCAATTTTAAAATTGCAATCAGGCCAGGTACGGTGGCTCATGCCTATACTCCCAGCACTTCGGGAGGCCAAGGCAGGCGATCACCTGAGGTCAGGAGTGCGAGACCAGCCTGACTAAAATGCTGAAACCCTGTCTCTACTAAAAATACAGAAATTAGCCGGGCATGGTGGTGCACAGCTGTAGTCCCAGCTACTCTACTCAGGAGGCTGAAGCAGGGGAATTTCTTGAACTCGGAGGCAGAGGTTGCAGTGAGCTGACATGGCACCACTGCACTCCAGCCTGGGCAACAGAGTGAGAATCCATAAAAATTAAAAAATTAAAAATAAGGAAGGAAGGGAGGGAGGGAGGGAAGAAAGATACAGACACCCCAAAATTCTATGCATAATGCTTTATAAGTCCATGTATCCCAAACTCAGCTCTCAGTATGACACCTCAGGCTGAGCTACAAGATTAAAATGCAGGGCCGGGCGCGGTGGCTCAAGCCTGTAATCCCAGCACTTTGGGAGGCCGAGACGGGCGGATCACGAGGTCAGGAGATCGAGACCATCCTGGCTAACACGGTGAAACCCCGTCTCTATTAAGAAATACAAAAAAAACTAGCCGGGCGAGGTGGCGGGCGCCTGTAGTCCCAGCTACTCGGGAGGCTGAGGCTGGAGAATGGCGTGAACCCGGGAGGCGGAGCTTGCAGTGAGCTGAGATCCGGCCACTGCACTCCAGCCTGGGCGACAGAGCGAGACTCCGTCTCAAAAAAAAAAAAAAAAAAGATTAAAATGCAGGTTGAACCACCACATTGAATGTGCAGAGGATGCTTCCAGATAGAAAATTTCAGCCGGGTGCAGTGGCTCACGCCTGTAATCCCAGCACTTTGGGAGGCCAAGGCGGGTAGATCACGGGGTCAGGAGTTCAAGACCAGCCTGGCCAACATAGTGAAACCCTGTCTCTACTAAAAATACAAAAATTAGCCGGGCGTGGTGGTGCGTGCCTGTAGTTCCAGCTACTCAGGAGGCTGAGGCAGGAGAATCTCTTGAACCCGGGAGGTGGAGGTTGCAGTAAGCCGAGATCACACCACTGCACTCTAGCTTGGGCAACAGAGTGAGACTTTGTCTCAAAAAAGAAAAGAAAAGAAAATTTCAGATTAGGACCAAGCCTGGGATCCCAAGACAGAGCCCACCAGACAGACATCCCTAGGTGAGGCCATCACATCCATATCTCCTAGGCTTGACCTCAGGCTAAAATCTCCAGACTGGGCTTCCAGTACCTGAGCAGACTGAGCTCTGAAACTGGCACTTACTCAGTGAGAGGCTTAGTCATATGTCAGACAAAATATCAGGCTCCCATATCAAATCTTCTCCCAACTGAAACACTAGAATGGGTGTCTCAAGAGCGAACCATCTGGGCAGATTCCTTGAGTCCAGGAGTTTGAGACGAGCCTGGGCAACATGGCAAAACCCTGTCTCTGAAAAAAATACAAAAATTAGCAGGACATGGTGGGACATGCCTGTGGTCTCCAAGCTACCCTGGAGGCTGAGGTTGGAGGATCAGCTTGACCCCAGGAGGCGGAGGTTGCAGTGAGCAGAGGTGGCAGCACTGCACTCCAGCATGGGTGACAGAGCCAGATCCCTGTCTCAAAAAAAAAAAAAAAGAGTGAACCATCAACATGCAAACCCTCAACCTTAAAGTCATGTCCCCATAATGCCCATAATGAGCCTCTAGGTAGAGCCATGGGACTGAGTCCCCAAACTTAGCTCCTTGAAGGAGTATGGGGACTGGGACTGATATCCTGCAAGTGGGCCCAGGGTGAGTTCCCAGAAGGACCCATCACATACTAAAGCCACAAACTCGTCCTCCCCGCTGAAAGTGTAGACTGAGCCCATGTTCTGAAACAGCTTCCCTCAGACTGAAAACCTAATGTCTGAACCTGGAAATAACATGCCCAAGGTCGGGTGCAGTGGCTCATGCCTGTAATCCGAGCACTTTGCGAGGCCGAGGCGGGCAGATCACTTGAGGTCAGGAGTTCGAGACCAGCCTGGCCAACATGGTGAAAACCCATCTCTACTAAAAATACAAAACTTAGCCAGGCGTGGTGGCAGGCGCCTGTAGTTCCAGCTACTTGGGAGGCTGAGGCAGGAGAATTGCTTGAACCTGGGAGGCAGAGGTTGCAGTGAGTTGAGGTCACGCCACTGCACTCCAGCCTGGGCGACACAGCGAGACTCTGTCTAAAAAAAAAAAAAAAAAAAAAGTGAAAAAATTATCCAGACGTGGTGGCGCTTGCCTGTAGTCCCAGCTACTCGGCAGGCTGAGGCAGGAGAATCGCTTGAACCCGGGAGGCAGAGGTTGCAGTGAGCCGAGATCGTGCCACTGCACTCCAGCCTGGGTGACAGAGTGAGACTCCATCTCAAAAAAAAAAAAAAAAAAAAAAAAAAGCCCAAAATGAGCCCTAGACGGAATCCTCAGAGAGAACCGCCAGTATGCACCTATGGTAGCCATGAGATTTCATCTCACAGACCTTAAGCTACAGGGAATGAAATTAATCAAGGGCCCCAGCTGCTGTACTGAAATCCACCCCCGTATTTGCGCAGACATTGCTTGCCATCATCAGCTGAGTGCCAAAAACTACCAATAACTGAGTGTAGCAGGGATACTTTGGCAACTTTGGCTCAAAGAATCCTGGATAATTGCTTGAGCCCAGGAGTTCAAAACCAGCCTGGGCAACGTGGTGGGACCCTGTCTACAGAAAATCAAAAAATTAGCTGGGCATGGTGGCACACTCCTATAGTCCCAGCTACACTTGGGAGGCTGAGGTGGAAGGAGTGCTTGAGTCAGGGAGTTCGAGGCTGCAGTGAGTCGTGATCTTCCACTGCACTCCAGCCTGGGCAACAGAGACCCTATCTGAAAAAAAATTCTTTTTAATGGAAGAAAGGAGCAGTTTCTTAGGACTGCTTTTTTTTTTCCCCCCCCCGAGACAGAGTCTCACTTTGTTGTCAGGCTGGAGTGCAGTGGCGTAATCCAGGCTCACTGCAACCTCCACCTCCTGGGTTCAAGCGATTCTCCTGCCTCAGCCTCCTGAGTAGCTGATATTACAGGCACATGCCACCACACCCGGCTAATTTTTGTATTTGTAGTAGAGACGGGGTTTCACCATATTAGCCAAGATGGTCTCGATCTCTTGACCTTGTGATCCACCCCCGCCTTGGCCTGCCAAAGTGCTGGGATTACAGGTGTGAGCCACCACGCCCGGCCAGGACTGCTTTCACATAAGAGAAATAAAAGGTTTGAGCCAGATTCGATGGCTCACACCTGTAATCCCAGCACTTTGGGAGGCCAAGGTGGGAGGATCACTTGAGCCCAGGAGTTTGAGACCAGCCTGGGCAACAGGGAGACCCTGTCTCTACAAAAAATAAAAATAAAAATAATAAGCAGATATGACTAATTTACCGGCATGGCACATGGTTATAGTCCCAGCTACTCTGGAGGCTGAGGTGGGAGGATTGCTTGAGCCCAGGAGGTCTAGGCTGCAGAGAGCAATGATCGAAACAGAGTGAAACTCTGTCTCAAACAAACAAACAAAAAAAAAAAAAAAAAAAGAAAGAAAAGAAAAATAGAAAAATAGAGGTTTCTATCTTGTTTAAGCCATCATTATAAGTTGTCTCTTTGTTATGTGCAATCACATCTGATGCCAGCTGAGCCCTCTTGAGTGAGTCAATGCCTGAGCTCACTCAGAACTCACTCGGAACTCCCAGACTTCTCTGAGGAGTTTGAATGCCGCTGGGCGCGGTGGCTCACGCCTGTAATCCCAGCACTTTGGGAGGCCGAGGCGGGCAGATCATTTGTGGTCCGGAGTTCAAGCCAGCCTGGCCAGCATGGTGAAACCCCGTATCTACTAAAAATACAAAAATTAGCCAGGCGTGGTAGTGTGCACCTGTAATCCCAGCTACTTAAGAGGCTGAGGCGGGAGAATCACTTGAACCTGGGAGGCGGGGGTTGCTGTGAGCCAAGATCGTTCCACTGCACTCCAGCCTGGGTGACAGAGCGAGACTCCGTCTCAAAACAAAACAAAACAAAACAAAAAAGTCTGAATGCCTATGCTGAGCATCCAACAGTGAGTGATCTAGACAGAGCTCCTGATTGACTAATACAATGAGATTGATCTCAGGTATACCAGTGCCTGAGCCTCTGAACAGACTACCAAAAAGCAGGTGGCCCAAACAGTTTCTAGACCAAACCCCTAAAATGATTTCCCCAGAGTTCCCTGAAGAAGCTCCCCAAGCTGAGTATAACAGACTCAGTTTGCAGAATTAAGTTTCAGATCCCCATACTAAAGCAATACTCTGAGCTCTGCAGAAGAAAGTCATACTACCAACCTTAGAATGAACCTTGGATGGAGCACCAACCTGTCATATCCAGAATGAGCCCCTTGACTGTGCCTAGCAGATAGAGTACCCCTCGCAGTCAGAGCCTCCAAACTGAGTTCTACAGACTAGAATTCCCAGGTAGAGTTCTCTGAAACTGATCTGCCAAACTGAAGTCACAAATTGAGTCCTTCAGGCTAGGACCTCAGACTAACTGATCTACAATAACAACCCTTAGTGGTCACTCAGGTTGCTCAGATTGAACCCAAGTATAGGCCTCCAGAGTGAGTGCCTAGAATAGGCCCCCAAACTGATACCCCAGGTTGAAATCTCTAGAAGAAGCCCCTATCGGGAAACTGAGATAACCACTGACAATGTTGAAACTTATCTGAACCCTGTATTCCTGGAAATCAGCCATGGTCAAAAAATTCCCCAACCCTTCTATAGGTCTGTATCTGAAAACAAAACAAAACAAAACAAAGATAAATGATTAATAAAAATAAAAAATAGGTTGGGCATGGTGGCTGACGCCTGTAATCCCAACACTTTGGGAGGCCGAGGCAGGCGATCACTTGAGGTTCGAGATCAGCCTGGCCAACATGGTGAAACCCCATCTCTACTAAAAATAGAAAAAATTAGCTGGGCCTGGTGGCATGCACCTGCAGTCCTAGCTACTCGAAAGGCTGAGGCAGGAGAATCACTTGAACCAGAGAGGTGGAGGCTGCAGTGAGCCAAGATCATGCCACTGCACTCCAGCCTGGGTGACAGAGTGAGACTCTGTCTCAAAAAATAAATAAAATAAAATAAGAAAAAAATAAGAAAAATCCCCCACCCTTTTGCTCTCCAGAAAGGGCTCACCACAGAGGACCTCTCTACTCCCACATAGGCCAAGATAAGACTCACCTTCACCTTTCCTCAATGACTCAGAAAAGACCTGTCTTTATCCTTCCTCATTGCCCCAAAAGACTCCTAGATTGTCAACCCTTGTCTACTTGCCTCCATAAAATTCCAGTCCCCTTCCTTTTCTTTGAGATGCTTCTCAATAGTGTATGGTCTCCCTATTGCAATAGCCTGAATAAAATAATCTCAATTGTCCACTGCATTTTACCTTTTACACCACCAGACTCCATCTTTACACCTAGATATGTTGTACTCAGATCCTCAGAGAAACTGCCTAATTTATTCACTCATTCTTTAAATATTGATTGAATGCTGACTATGTGCTAAGCACTGGGGAGCCAATAAGACAGACAAAGGCTCTGCTTCCATAGGACTTATATTTGAGTGAGGATAAAGGTGGAGGGAGGGTGGTCAGGGAAGGCACTTCTGAGGATATAACATTTAAGGTAGGCCGGGCGCAGTGGCTCAAGCCTGTAATCCCAACACTTTGGGAGGCCAAGGTGGGTGGATCGTATGAGGTCAGGAGTTTGAGACCAACCTAGCCGGCATGGTGAAACCCCATCTCTACTAAAAATACAAAAATTAGCCAGGCATGGTGGTCTGTGCCTGTAATCTCAGCTACTGGGAAGGCTGAGGCGGGAGAATCACTTGAACCTGGGAGGCAGAGGTTGCAGTGAGCCAGGATCAAGCCACTGCACTCCAGCCTGGGTGACAGAACAAGAGTCCATCTCAAAACAAACAAACAAACAAAAACATTTAAGGTGTGCTCAGATGTAGAGCCAGAGAAAGAAGGTTCCAAGAAAAGGAAAGAGCAAACACAAAGGCCAGGGTGATAGTGCTTAGTATGAGAGGGAAAGAGCTACAGGAGATGAGGCGAATGCCACAGGCAGGCAAGAAGTTTGAATTTTATTTTAAATACAATGGAAAATCTTCTATGCCAGGGAATGAAGACATCTGACTTTTATTTTTGAAAGATCACTTTGGCTATTATATGGAGAAGGAATTATAGAAGGGCGTATGTAGAAGCAGAGAGACCACTGGGAAGCTACTATAATAGTTGAAACAAGCCAGGCACGGTGACTCATGCCCATAATCACAGCACTTTGGGAGGCTGAGGCGGGTGGATCACCTGAGGTCAGGAGTTTGAAACCAGCCTGGCCAAAATGGTGAAACCCCATCTCTACTAAAAATACAAAAAAAAAAAAAAAATTAGCCAGGAGTAGTGGTGCACACCTATAATCCCAGCTACTCAGGAGCCTGAGGCAGGAGAATCGCTTGAACCTGGGAGGCAGAGGTTGCAGTGAGCCGAGATTATGCCACTGCACTCCAGCCTGGGCAACAGAGTGAGACTCCATCTCAAAAAAAAAAAAAAGTTCAAACAAGAGACAATGGTGGTTTGGTGTAGATTAGAGATAGTGGAGACAGAGAGATATGGACAAATTCAGGATAAATTTTAGAGGTAGAACCAATAGCACTCTATAATAAGTTGAGTGTAAAGGAGGTGATAGAAGAGATGATTCTCAGTTTTCTAGTTCAGTAACTACTGGTTATACAGATGGGAGAAGGTGAGAGGAGGGAAGGACTTGGGGAAGAATATCAAGATTTCTGTTTTAGACATGTTCAATTTGAGGTGCTTGTGAGATAATCCAGTGGAGATAGATGATAAGGAGGCAGTTCGTTCTACAAGCTCAGAGAACTTCAACATTTAGATGTCAGCAAAGGAGACTGAGAAGAAACAAACGTGTTTCTAGGAGGGATTGTTGATTGCCAGATGCTACTGAAAGGACAAGTAGGATGAGGAAAAAAAAAAAAAACCTGTCTGTTGGATTTGACATGACATCTTTGGTGACTTTGACAAGAATAGGTTCTATGGAGTGGTATGAAGCTAGGCTGCAGTTGGTTGAAGAGTGGGAGATGAAGTGGAGAGAGTAATATGTAGCTTACATCTGGAGAAGGTTTGCATGAGAGGAGCAGAGAAATAGGCAGTAGTAGGAAGAGCTCATGGTATTCAAGGGAGCTCTTAAAGATGGTATATCGACCAGGCCTGGTGGCTCACACCTGTAATCCCAGCACTTTGGGAGGCCAAGGCGGGGGGTGGATCACCTGAGGTCAGAAGTTCGAGACAAGCCTGGCCAACATGGTGAAATCCCATCTCTACTAAAAATACAAAAATTAGCCGGGCGTGTTGGCAGGTGCCTATAATCCCATCTTGGGAGGCTGAGGCAGAAGAATCGCTTGAATCCAGGACGTGGAGGTTGCAGTGAGCCAAGACCGCACCATTGCACTCCAGCCTAGGCAACAAGAGCAAAACTCCATCTCCAAAAAAAAAGAGATGATATATAATAGAGCACATGCATGTGATGATGAGAATGGGCTCAAAGAGGAGAAACTGGTGATGCAGGAGACATGAGAGTCACCTAAGGAGCAAAGCTTTTGGGTAGATGAGAGGGGCCAAATGCCAAAATAGAGGGACTGGTCTTTAATATTAGGAGGGACAGTTCCTCCATGTGAGAAGTCAGAAGAAGAGGAGGTTGGGTGCAGAGAGGATTGTAGATTTCATGGTGAGAGAAGGAAATTCCCATTTGAATGTTGTGTCTACCTACCTTCTTTTTTTTTTTTTTTTTTTTGAGACAGGGTCTCACTTTGTCACCCAGGCTAGAGTTCAGTGGCACCATCATAGCTCACTGTGAGCTCGAACTCCTGGGATTAAGTGATCCTCACAAGCTCACCTTAGCCTCCCAAGTAGCTAGGACTACAGGTGTGTGTCACTGTGCCCAACTCTACCTTCTTTTTTTTTTGAGACGGAGTCTCGGACTGTCGCCTGGGCTGGAGTGCAATAGGGCAATCTTGGCTCACTGCAACCTCCGTCTCCTGGGTTCAAGCGATTTCCCTGCCTCAGCCTCCTGAATAGCTGGGATTATAGGCGCACACCACCACACCCGGCTAATTTTTGGTATTTTTAATAGAGATGGGGTTTCACCTTTTTGGCCAGAGTGGTCTTGAACTCCTGACCTCGTGATGCTCCTGCCTTGGCCTAACCAAAGTACTGGGATTACAGGCGTAAGCCACCGTGTCCAGCCCAGCTCTACCTTCTTTTTTTTTTTTTTTTTTTTGAGACGGAGTCTCGCGCTGTGTCACCCAGGCTGGAGTGCAGTGGCGCGATCTCGGCTCACTGCAAGCTCCGCCTCCCAGGTTCAGGCCATTCTCCTGCCTCAGCCTCCGAGTAGCTGGGACTACAGGCGCCCGCCACCACGCCCGGCTAGTTTTTTGTATTTTAGTAGAGACGGGGTTTCACCATGTTAGCCAGGATGGTCTCGATCTCCTGACCTCGTGATCCGCCCGCCTCGGCCTCCCAAAGTGCTGGGATTACAGGCTTGAGCCACCGCGCCCGGCCAGCTCTACCTTCTTAATGAAGGGTGTTGTGAGGCCATCAGCTGAAAGTGAGGACAGAGCCTGGGATGAGCACAGTTTGGGAGGAGAGGAGGAGGTATGAAATAGTTATACCTGGCCGGGTGCGGTGGCTTACGCCTGTAATCCCAGCACTTTGGGAAGCAAAGATGGGCAGATCACCTGAGGTCAGGAACTCGAGACCAGCCATGATCAACATGGTGAAACCCCATCTCAACTGAAAATAGAAAAATTAGTCAGGCGTGGTGGTGCACACCTGTAGTCCCGGCTACTTGGGAGACTGAGGCAGGAGAATCACCTCAACCCAGGAGGCAGAGGTTGCAGTGAGCCGAGATTGCACCACTGCACTCCAGCCTGGGCAACAGAGCAGGACCCTGCCTCAAAAAAAAAAAAAAAAAAAAAAATAGTTATCTCTGAGAGTGGAGAGGTGATCATAGCAGGATTGCTATGAGTCCCGGGTACTAATACCTATTTGAGGTCTGCAATCAATACTTTATAGTGGAAATCATTGGCTTGTGTTGGTTTTTTGTTTGTTCGTTTGTTTGTTTGTTTCGTTTTCTCTAACAGCATTCAGCTGCTCTCTTGTAGAGGTAGAGAGTAACCTGGGTTGTGTTTGGCCAGATGAGTATAAAGATGAGACAGATGGGCTGTGTTTGTTTTCTATGCTGTGTAACAAGTTACCACAAAGTTAGAGACATAAAACAACACACATGTGTTACCTCACAGTTTCTGTGTGTCAAGAGTCAGAGAACAAATTATCTGGGTCCTCTTTTTCAGGGTCTAACTAGGCTGCATCGTGGGTGTCAACTGGGGCTACAGTCTCATCAGAGGCTTAACTAGGGAAAATATCTGCTTCCAAGCTCCCTCAGACTGTTGGAATAATTCATCTTTTGTTTCTTTAATATCTCCTGTATCATATCAAGGAAGAATTAATCTTGAAGCTATAGGACCGAGGTCCTCATTTTCTTGCTAGCTTTCATCCAGAGTTTGCTCTCAACAGCAAGTACTGAGTTTCTTGCCACGTGGCCCTCTGATAACTTGGCAGCTTATTTTTTCAAAGCTGACAAAAGAGAGTCTCTGTAACTCCAGTATACCAAGATGGAGTCTCAGCAAACTGACATCCCATCACCTTTGCCATATTCTATTGTTTTTTATTTATTTATTTATTTTGTAAAAACAGAGTCTTGCTATGTTTTCCAGGCTGGTGTTAAACTCCTGGGCTCAAAAGATCCTCCCACCTCAGCCTCCCAAAGCGCTGGGATTACAGGTATGAGCCACTGCACCTGGCCTGCCATATTCTAGAAGGCTAGAAACAAGTCACAGGTTCTGCTGACACTCCAGAAGATAAGATTACATAGGACATAAGCACCAGGTGGTGGGGATTACTGGAGGTCACTTTAGCATCTGTTGGCCACAAGGGCTAGAATAGTAAGGATGTTTGCAAGAGAGTGATTATAATGATGAATAATGAAATCTAAGCTGAGTGTATTAGTTTTCTATTGCCACATAACCAATTACCACAAATTTAACAGCTGTAAAAAAAACACACATATTGTCTCCCAGTTTCCATGGGTTAGAAATCCATGCACAGCTTAACAGAATTCTCTGTTCAGGGTCACACAGGCTGCAATCAAGATGTTGTCCAGGACTACAGCGTCATATGAGGTTTGGGTCCTCTTTCAAACTCACATGGTTGTTGGCAGAATTTAGCTCTTCGTGGTTGTAGAACTAAGGCCCTCAGACCCTAGGAGCCGCCTGCCATGTGGCCATCTCCATAGGTAGTACACAATAGCATAGCAGCTTCTCGCTCTTCAAGGCCATCAGTTTGAGTTCTTTGCATGCTAGCAAGATGGAGCCATAGCTGTATCTAGAGAGAGAGAGAGAGAGAGGTAGGGGCAGGGCAAATCAGAGGAGTGAAATCCTATCATCCTGGCCATATTCTATCGGTTAGAAGCAAGTCACAATGCCCATCCCCTTCAAGGGAAGGGGGATTATACAGGGCATAATAACGGGGTAGAGATACTATGGGGGTCATCAGATAATTCTGCCCACCATACTGGGTAAGGAGGGAAGTGAGGACATGAGGGGACTGAGGGGCAGTTAGTTAAAAGGTGATGGGACCTGCCTTTTACAGGCTCACGCCTGTAATCACAGCACTTTGGGAGGCTGAGGCGGGCGGATCACGAGGTCAGGAGATCGAGATCATCCTGGCCAACATGGTGAAACCCCGCCTCTACTAAAAATAAATAAATAAAAGAAATAGCCAGGGGTGGTGGTGCATGCCTGTAGTCGCAGCTACTTGGGAGGCTGAGGCAAGAGAATCGCTTGAATCCGGGAGACAGAGGCTGCAGTGAGCTGAGATGGCACCATTGCACTCCAGCCTGGGAGACAGGGCAAGACTCCGTCTCAAACAAACAAACAAACAAACAAAACAACAACAACAACAAAAAGTGGTGGAACCAAAGAATCAGAGGTTGAGGTGAGGTTGAAGAATTTTTATATGGGAGAACAAATTAGAAAAATGAGCCTCTTCCTCTAGAGATAGGCACAGATTTACAAAGAGGCAGCCAGCTTGTTGAGTGGATCATAGGTTAGATTTCAGCCCAGACCCTACTCATCCTCTGGACTGTGCATGCTTGTGCAATGCATAAACTGTACAGCCATACACAGCAGCCAAGGCAACATATATAGGGGAAATGACCACTATGAGGTCAGCCTCAGCCCTCCCACCTCCCAGCTAGACAACCTAAGGTCAGCGATCTCCCCTCTCTGAGCTTCAGTTTCTTCATTGGACAAATGGGAGACATTCACACTCATCTTACAGAGTTGTTGTGATATTTTTATTATTATTATTATTATTTTGAGATGGCGTCTCGCTTTGTTGCCCAGGCTGGAGTGCAGTGGCATGATCGCGGCTCAGTGAAACCTCCGCCTCCTGGGTTGAAGTGATTCTCCTGCCTCAGCCGCCTGAGTAGCTGGTACTACAGGCACTGGCCCCCACACCTGGCTAATATTTGTATTTTCTTAAGTAGAGACGGGGTTTCACTATGTTGACCAGGCTGGTCTCAAACTCCTGACCTCAGGTGATCTGCCTGCATCGGCCTCCCAAAGTGCTGGGATTATAGGTGTGAGCCACTGCGCCTGGCCTGTTATGATAAGTAAAGGAGCTAACTGACACAAAGTATCTGATGGGGAACCCTAGAGAGGGCAGTGAGACCTGGCTTCTGCCCTAGAGAGCACTCAAGCCTGATAGCGTATGTGTCACCCTCTTCTCGTCTCTCTCACAACCTACTCCGACATGATTCCTCCACTGAATTTCCATTTCTGTGGTCTGCCATATCCCTTAGCCATTTTTCTATTGGGATGTTGGGGCTTTGAATCTTTCTTTTGTTTTTCTTTTGGTTTTTTTTTTTGAGACAGAGTCTCACTGTGTCACCCAGGCAGAAGTGCAGAGGTGCAATCACAGTTCACTGCAGCCTGGACCTCCCTGGGCTCAAGTGATCCTGCCACCTCAGCCTCCTAAGTAACTGGAACTGCAGGCATGTGCCACCATGCTCAGCAGGAGCTTTGACTCTTGAGTGATGCAAAGATAGAAAAAAGTTGTCGGCGGGGTGCGGTGGCTCATGCCAGTAATCCTAGCACTTTGGGAGGCCGAGGCGGGTGGACTGCCTGAGCTCTGGAGTTCCGGACCAGCCTGGGCAACATGGTGAAACCCCGTCTCTACTAAAATACAAAAAGAAAAAAAAAAAAAAATTAGCCGAGCATGGCAGTGTGCGCCTGTAGTCACAGCTACTCAGGAGGCTGAGACAGGAGAATTGCTTGAACCCAGGAGGCAGAGGTTGCAGTGAGCTGAGATGGTGCCACTGCACTCCAGCCTGGCGACAGAGCGAGACTCCATCTGAAATTAAAAAAAAAAAAAAATGTCCATTCATTCATTTCAGGAGTGGTGTCTGGGAAAACTCATTCATAAGTCTCACTATTATCAAGTTCCCTTGGTAGTTGAATGGCTTTTGTCTGTCCAACCTTCCTTTTAATCTTGTGAGTTCTCCTTGTAGCCTTGAAATAATTCCCTTCTTCCTTAAGGTAGACAGGGCCATTTTCTGTTACTTGCAAACAAAGAATCCTGACTAAACCCCACAGTTACAAATATGGAGATGAGGCTGGGCTGGACTTCTGCTAAGCTTGCCGGAATGATTTGGAGGGAAGCTTCCCAGAATAACATGCTGAATTCTAATTAATGAAGTGTTACAGGTTCAAGTTTTGCTATGAGTGGATGTATTAAATTACTATGTGGGCCGGAAATGGCAAATGGCAGCTCACCCCTGTAATTCCAGCACTTTGGGAGGCCGCGGTGAGCGGATCACTTGAGCTCAGGAGTTTGAGAAGAGGCCTAAGCAACATGGCGAGACCCCATCTCTAAAAAAAAAAAAAATAGATAGATAGATAGATAGATAGATAGATAGATAGATAGATAGATANAAAAAAAAAAATAGATAGATAGATAGATAGATAGATAGATAGATAGATAGATAGATAGAAAGAAATATCGCTCTCTCTATATAAAATTAGCCAGGCCTGGTGACATGTGCTTATAATCTCAGCTACCTGAGAGGCTGAGGTGGGAGGATCACTTGAGCTTTGGGTGTGGGTGGGTGTCAAGGCTGCAGTGAGCCATGATTGTGGTACTGCAGTCCAACTGGGTGACAGAGCAAGACCCTGTCTCCAAAAAATAAACATAAAAAATAATTATTTTGGCCAGGCATGGTGGCTCACGCTTGTAATCCCAGCACCTTGGGAAGTCGAGGCAGGAAGATCACTTGAGGTCAGGAGTTTGAGACCAGCCTGGCCAACATGGAGAAACCCCGTCTCTACTAAAAATACAAAAAATTAGCCAGGCGTGGTGGCGCATGCCTGTAATCCCAGCTACTCAGGAGGCTGAGGCAGGAGAATCGGTTGAACCCAGGAGGCAGAGATTGTGGTGAGCCAAGATCGTGCCATTGCACTCCAACCTGGGCAATAAGAGCAAAACTCCGTCTCAAAAAAAATAAATAATAATAATAATTTTTTGAGATTAAGGGAGGAGACCACCCCTCATATTGTCTTATGCCCAATTTCTGCCTCCAAAGAAAGAAAAAGTAAAAACTAAAAGGCAGAAATGAAATCCACAAGCAGACAGCCCGGCGCCGCACCCTGGGCCTGGTAGTTAAAGATCGACCCCTGACCTAATGGGTTATGTTATCTATAGATTGCAGACATTTTATAGAAAAGCACTGTGAAAATCCCTAACTTATTTTGTTCCGATCTAATTACTGGTGCATGCAGCCCCCAGTCACGTACCCCCTGCTTGCTCAATCGATCATGACCCTCTCACGTGCACCCCCTTAGAGTTGTGAACCCTTAAAAGGGACAGAAATTGCTCACTCGGGGAGCTTGGCTCTTGAGACAGGAGTCTTGCTGATGCCCCCGGCCGAATAAACCCCTTCCTTCTTTAACTCAGTGTCTGAGGAGTTTTGTCTGCGGCTCGTCCTGCTACAAGATGGAGTCTCGCTCTGTCAACCAGGCTAGAGTGCAGTGGCGCAATCTCGACTCACTGCAACCTCCATCTCCTGGGTTCAAGTGATTCTCCTGCCTCATCCTCCCAAGTAGCTGGGATTACAGGTGCCCACCACCACACCCGGCTAATTTTTGTATTTTTAGCAGAGATGGGGTTTCACCATGTTGGCCAGGCTGGTCTCAAACTCCTGACCTCAAGTGATCCACCTGCCTTGGCCTCCCAAAGTGCTGGGATTTACAGGTGTAGGCCACCATGCCTGGCCAAAAATAAAAAAATAAATTACTATGTGATATGGAATAATAAGCCCATTGTAAACCAAAGTTTGAGTGGACATAATATACTATTTGCTATCAGAAAATTTTTGGAGCCTTGGAGACAAAGCCATTTGGATAACACGTTGGCCAGCCTGGGAGCACCTATTATGAGAACAGTGGGGGCAAGCAAAGCGCACCCAGATTTTTGTTTCCTCCACTATGTAATCTGCTTCATACCCAATAAGGCCCCAGTTGGAAACTCCTCGAGTGTTCTGTTACCTTGCCTGGGAGAAATAGGAGCTCAACAGTTCCTGAAATTCTCAGCTGCTGGCCTCATCCACAATGATGCCCGTGTCTCCACGCATTCGTTCCATTTCTGAGAACCAGGGCCTTCATGTAGATTAACCCTCACAGAGATGTTAAGTCTGCTTTTGTTTTGTTTGATGAATCCCTAGGGAATGGAAAGAGGGATGTTCTATGATGGGCAAACAATTGCCTTAATCTGAACCTAGTGCCTTTGAGACAGTGAGATCTCTGAGAAGAGCTGAGTGTATGCCCAGAAAGACTGGTCACTCAGGGTCATTCATCCCAAAGATTTAGAGGCCTTCCGTTTTAAACCCCTGAACTTCACTTTCTTGGGGAACCTGTGAAGGACCTCACTGATCTGTACTGGAAGGTGGGGGTCAGCAAAGCTTTGCTCTGTGGTAGACCAGCAGTACCAGATAGAAGCGGACTGGTGTTCAATAGTGACATTTTGTGGCAATGGGGCAAAATGGCAGGCATGGCAGTGGCAGCCTTACCCCACCCCCCACCCACCACCCCCAACCCCTGACCCCACCTCCCCGTGCAGCGCTGAGGGTTAGACATCAAGGCGACCTCCTTTGCAGATTGTGTAAATTCCTGGATAAACCAGAGGAAGAGAAGAGCCAAAGAAAGTGGTACTAAACTTTTTTTTTTTTTTTTAGACGGAGTCTCACTCTGTCGCCCAGGCTGGAGTGCAGTGGCGCAATCTTCGCCTTCCGGTTCACGCCATTCTCCCGCCTCAGCCTCCCGAGTAGCTGGGACTACAGGTGCCCGCCACCATGTCCGGCTAATGCTTTTTGTATTTTTAGTAGAGACGGAGTTTCACCGTGTTAGCCAGGATGGTCTTGATCTCCTGACCTCGTGATCCGCCTGCCTCGGCCTCCCAAAGTGCTGGGATTACAGGCGTGAGCCACCTCACCCGGGCAGAAAGTGGTACTAAACTTATTGCTACACTGGCCTCTGAATGCTCAAGCCAGTTTTCATTTAATTCAGAGAATCAGAAAATATGTAACTGGGCTGGGCGCGGTGGCCACCGTGCCCTACTAATTTTTCTATCTGTAGTAGAGATGGGGTTTCACCATGTTGGCCAGGCTGATCTCGAACCCCTGAGCTCAAATGATCTGCCTGCCTTGGCCTCCCAAAGTGCTGGGATTACAGGTGTGAGCCACTGTGCCCGGCCAGGATTTCTCTTTTGCACAAAGTACGTTTTGTGCAACAACTTTTGTTCAAAAGCCTAAGTTAGAAGCAAAACAAAACAAAAGCTGAACATTATCTACATCTTTCTCTTACGTTCCTTTTCTAACAATCCTTGTTGTAGAAGCAACAGTGTACTATTGTGTTGAATAGTGACCCCTCCAAATGTGTGTCTACCCAGAACCTGTGAATTTGACCTCATTCGGAAATATGTATTCAAGTTAAGATGAGGTCACATTGGATTAGGGGTGAGTCATAAATCCAATGATCGGTGTCCCTGTAAGAAGAGTGGATTTTGTTCAGCTTTGCCCTGGACTGAGAAAGAAAAAAAAAGAGTAAATTTTGGACAAGATACAAGAAAACAGGCAGGGCACGGTCGTTCTTGCCTGTAATCCCAGCACTTTGGGAGGCCGAGGCGGATCACTTGAGGTCAGGAGTTTGAGACCAGCCTGGCCAACAGGGTGAAACCCCATTTCTACTAAAAAATACAAAATTAGCGGGGTGTGGTGCCACGCACCTGTAACCCCACTTACTCAGGAGCCTGAGGCAGAAGAATGGCTTGAACCCAGGAGGCAGAGGTTGCAGTGAGCCGAGATTACGCCACTGCACTCCAGCCTGAATGACAGAGCAAGACTCCATCTCAAAAAGAAAAAGAAAAAAAAGATAAAAGAAAAAAGACACACAGGGAGATGGCCATGTGAAGATGGAGGCAATGATTGGAGTAATGCATGTACAAGCCAAGGATTGCTGGAAACCACCAGAAGCTGGGAAAAAGGTATGGAGCAGACTCTCCCTCAGAGCCTCCTTAAGTCACAAACTCTGCCAACACCTTGATTTTGGACTTCTGGTTTTCTGAACTATGGGGAATACATTTCTGGGTTTTTGTTTGTTTTGGTTTTTTTTTAAAATTATTATTGTTATTATTTTTTTTAGATGGAGTTTCGCTCTTGTTGCCCAGGCTCTGGAGTGCAATAGCGTGGTCTCAGCTCACTGCAACCTCTGCCTCCCAGGTTCAAGCCATTCTCCTGCCTCGGCCTCCTGAGTGGCTGGGATTACAGGCATGTGCCACCACTCCCAGCTAATTTTTTTTGTGTTTTTAGCAGAGACAGGGTTTCTCCATGTTGGTCAGGCTGGTCTCGAACTCCCGACCTCAGGTAATCCGCCCACCTTGGCCTCCAAAGTGCTGGGATTACAGGCGTGAGCCACTGTGCCAGGCCTAAATTTCTATTGTTTTAAGCCACCCAGTTTGTGATACCTTTTTTTTTTGAGACGGAGTCTCACTCTGTCGCCCAGGCTGGAGTGCAGTGGCCGGATCTCAGCTCACTGCAAGCTCCGCCTCCTGGGTTTACGCCATTCTCCTGCCTCAGCCTCCCGAGTAGCTGGGACTACAGGCGCCCGCCACCTCGCCCCGCTAGTTTTTTGTATTTTTTAGTAGAGACGGGGTTTCACTGGGTTAGCCAGGATGGTCTCGATCTGCTGACCTCGTGATCCGCCCGTCTCGGCCTCCCAAAGTGCTGGGATTACAGGCTTGAGCCACCACGCCCGGCCTTTTCGCCCCAGAATTGTGTACTTCTTTTTATGACAGCCCTAGGAAATGAGTACAAACATGGATGCCCTTGTTTCCTGATTGAAGAACCAGGAAAGGTAAGGCAGAAAAGGACAGCACAAAGATTAAGATTTCAAAATCTCATCCTGAGATTCTTAGCATGGCCTACCACCTTGTTAATCAGGGTAGGTCTGAGGAAGCGACAACATTACAGTTTAGGAAGGGCTGGCCCACGAGTCCCAGTGGCTCATGCCTGTAATCCCAGCATTTTGGGAGGCTGAGGTGGGAGGATAGCTTGAGGTCAAGAGTTGGAGACCAGCCTGGGCAACATGGCAAAACCCTGTCTCTACAAAAAAAAAATGCAAACATTAGCTGAGTGTGGTGGCTTCTGCCTGTAGTTCCAGTTACTCGGGAGGCTGAGGTGGGAGGATTGCTTGAGCCCGGGAGGTGGATGCTGCAGTGAGCCATGATCACACCACTGCACTGCAGTCTGGGCAACAGAGTAATACTCTGTCTCAAATAAAAAAAAAATTAAAAAAAGAAATAAAAGAGTGGCCCAAAGGAAATTTTTTTTTTTTTGAGACAGAGTCTTGCTCTGTCGCCCAGGCTGGAGTGCAGTGGCACAATCCCGGCTCACTGCAAGCTCCGCCTCCCGGGTTCACGCCATTCTCCTGCCTCAGCCTCCCGAGTAGCTGGGACTACAGGCGCCCGCCACTGCGCCCGGCTAATTTTTTCTATTTTTAGTAGAGACGGGGTTTCACCATGGTCTCGATCTCCTGACCTTGTGATCCGCCCGCCTCGGCCTCCCAAAGTGCTGGGATTACAGGCGTGAGCCACCGCGCCCGGCCCCCAAAGGAAATTTTAACACGTGCTACAACATGGGCGAACTTTGAGGACGTCATGGTAAATGAAATAAGCCAGTAACAAAAAGAGAAAGACTAAGTCAAGCAGGGTGGTTCATGCTTGTAATACCAGTATTTTGGGAAGCCAAGGCGGGAGGATCCCTTGAGGCCAGGAGTTCGAGACGGGCCTGGGCAACAGAGAGACTTCATCTCTTTAAAAAAAACAAAATAAAAGTCAAAGACTGCATATTCCACATATATGAGGTACGTAGAATAATCAAAATCATAGAGATAGAAAGTAGAATGGTGGTTACCAGGGACTAGGGGGAGGGAAGAGTGGGGAGTTGTTTAATGGGCACAAAATTTCAGTTTTATAAGAGGAAGATAGTTCTGGAGATGGTTGCACAACAATGTGAATGCACTTAATGCCATTAAACTGTACACTTAAAAAAGGTTAAGCGGGGGAGTATATATTCAGGACAATTTGAATCTATGCTTCTATAAAAAAAATTTACAGAAAAAATGGTTAAAATGGTAGCTTTTATATTATGTGTATTTTATCACAATTAAAAAAAGTTTTAAAGAAGCCTGGCCTACACAGCCACTTCTGGCCCTTGCCACCTCTCTAGCCTCATTTGGCCTCCTCCCCCTCACTTTGTTCCCCAACAATCAGGGAACAATCTGTTCCCCTGGGCGTACTGTTCACCTCTGGACCTTGATAAGATGTTCTTTCTGCCTCAAATGCTCCTCCCACCCTTTTGCCTAATGTCAAATGTCCCTTTCTCAGGGCAAACCTTTCCTGACATTAAAGACCAGCTTGTGGCCCAACTGTACATTCTCATGGTATCCTGTACTTTTTCTTCCTAGCATTTATTGCAGTTAAATACTTGTACAATTGATTATTTAATGTTTATATCTCCAACTAGAATGTCAGTTCCACAAAGACAGGGACTGTGTCTATTTTGTTTACTGCTATATTCTGTTAGAACAGTTAGATACTCAGTAAACATTTGCTGACTGTCTGAATAGATGACCTACTTATTGCTGGTGCAAGCTCCTCACATTCTACAATCCAGAGCCTGTGAGCCTCAGCCTTGTGGATCCAGAAACCTGACTTTGAAGAACACACAGAGCTGATTCAACTCAGAGCTGGGCCACACAAGCAAACTGTACACTTGATTACTCCACAAAGAATATGCCATTAAATTAATTATGGAGTGGCTCTCTGGTTGAGTAGAGGAACAGAGCTAAGAGAGAGCTCATAGCTCACTGTAGCCTCAAACCCCCAAGCTCAAGCAATCCTCCCACCTCAGCCTCCCAAAGTGTTGGTATTACAGGCATGAGCCACCATGCCCAACCAAGATGGAGAGTCTTGAGTGCTATTTGCTTGATGAAACAAAATGAAACAGTGGTGATTGGAATATTCCTGTTTCTGACCCTGCATCTCCATTAAGGTTGTTGGTTGTGAACAGCAGAAATCAACTCTGGCTAGAGAATTATTGGATGGCTATTAAGTGCTTGTAGAACCCATGTGTGGCTGGAGGAGCAGGCTTCAGACTGGGCAGGAAATAAAGGGAGCTGCAGGAATAAAGAATGAACAATTTGGACGTGGCACGGTGGCTCACACCTGTAATCCCAGCACTATTGGGAAGCCGAAATGGGTGGATCACTTGAGCCCAGGAGTTCAAGACCAGCTTAGGCAACATAGTGAGACCCCATCTCTACAAAAAAATTTTAAAATCAGCTGGGTGTGGTGGCGTGTGCCTGTAATCTTAGCTACTTGGGAGGCTGAGTGGGAGGATCACCTGAGCCCGGGAAATCGAGGCTGCAGTGAGCTGAGATCATGCCACTTCACTCCAGCCTGGGTGACAGAGCAAGACCCTGTGAAAGAGAGAGAGAGAGAAGAAAGAAAAAGAAAGAAAAGAAAAGAAAAGAAAAGAAAAGAAAGAAAGAAAGAAAGAAAGAAAGAAAGAAAGAAAGAAAGAAAAAGAGAAGGAGGGAAAGGAAGAAGGAAAAGAAAGAGAAAGGAAGAGAAAGAAAGAAAGAAAGAAAGAAAGAAAGAAAGAAAGAAAGAAAGAAAGAAAAGAAAAGAAAGAAAGAAGGAAAGAGGGAAGAGTGAACAACTTAACACCTTTCCCTCCATCCTTGTATTCTTTGCTCATGATTCAAAGATAGCATCTGGTTGGCTAACCTTAGGTTATATGCCTGCTCCTCTCAACACACCAGGAAGAGAAGAGAAGAGGTAAGATCTTGCCTCTTGCCTACTCAGGGTTTTCCTTTTTTTTTTTTTTTGAGACAGGGTCTGACTCTGTCGCCCCAAGCTGGAGTCCAGTGGCACAATCTCGGCTCACTGCAGTCTCAATCTCCTGGGCTCAAGGAATCCTCCTGCCTCAGCCTCTCGAGTAGCTGGGACTACAGGCACATGCCACTATGCCCAGCTATTTTTTCTATTTTTTGTAAAGATGGGGTTTCACCATGTTGCCCAGGCTGGTCTTGAAATCCTGAGTTCAAGTGATCTGCCTGCCTCAGCCTCCCAAAGTGCTGGGATTACAGGCATGAGCCACTGTGCCTGGCCCTGTGTGTTTCTTTTTAACATCAAGGACACATTTCCCAGAACACCATCCCACAGAGGAACCTATTTCTGTCTCATGAGTCAGGACAGTGTCACATTCTCCCACAGGAATGGGACCCCCATAATTTGCTTAAGCCAATAATTCTCAAACTTCTTGGCTTTAGGACATCTTTATACTCTTAAAAATTATTGAGGACCTAAAAGAGCTTTTGCGTGTGTGAGTGATAGCTGCCAGTTTTTATATTGTAATAAACTAAGAATGAGAAATTTAGGCCAAGCACAACAGCTCATGTCTGTAATCCCACAGTTTTGGAGGCTGAGGCAGGAAGATCATGTGGGACCAGGAGTTTGAGACCAGCCTAGGCAACATAGTGAGACCCTATCTCTACAAAAAAATTATTTAAAAATAGCCAGGCATGGTGGTGTGTGCCTGTAGTCCCAGCTACTTGGGAGACTGAGGTAGGAGGATTGCTTGGGCCCTGGGAGATCAAGGCTGCAGTGAGCTGTCATTGCACCACTTTATTCCAGCCTGGGTGACAGAGCAAGACCCTAGCTCAAACAAATAAAAATTCAGGGAGTACCTGTGCAGGTTCCTTACCTGGGTATATTTAGTGATGCTGAGATTTGGGATATGATTGATCCTGTCACCCAGGTACTGAGCATAGCATCCCATAGTTAGTTTTTCAACCCTTGCCCCCTCCCTCCCCCCTCTAGTAGTCCCCAGTGTCTATTGTTGCCATCTTTATGTCCATGAATATCCATCATTTAGCTCCCATTTATAACTGGGAACGTGTGGTATTTGTTTTTCTGTTCCTATATTAATTAGCTTAGGACAATGTCCTCCAGTTGCATTCATATTGCTGCAAAGGATATGATTTCATTCTTTTTTATGGCTGTGTAGTATTCCATGGTGTATATGTACTGCATTTTTTTAATCCAATCCACTGTTGATGGGCACACAGGTTGATTCCATGTCTTTGCTATTGTGAATAAAAGCACACATTCTATTAATGTCAGAGTGATGACATCATATGTCATGTAACCTCTGAAAAACTCCATATACTTGTGAAAGAATGAGAGTGAAAATTCAAGACAAACAATGTCATGAAAAGAGTTTTGAATTCACAGTCTGAAAAAGTCTTGTAGATCCCCAAGGATTCCCAGATCATACTTGGAGAACTACTGGTTTAAATCAATTAGGACTTAGTCCTGAATCCCACAGGGGAAGGGTGGGCACTGGAACCAAAGCAGGATGCTGACAGCTTAGAAGAAGGGAGTAACTTACAAGGCCTGCTACAGTGGGGTCAGAAAGAATTCTACAAAGGCAACCGCGGTACGGTTAGGAAGAGGGAGAAGTGAATCTGGGCAAACAACAATCAACAAGCAATGTTATCAAATCCCTTTCGCCTGGATAGGCCTACCCACACTCTACTGATTCAGTGTCTCTCCTTTTCAAGGCTGGGCACAGCTGGGAGCAGAGGCTCATGCCTGTAATCCCAGCACTTTGAGAAGCCAAAGTAGAAGACTGACTTGAGTCTAGGCGTTCCAGACCACCCTGTGCAACATAGCAAGACACCATCTCCACCAAAAATAAAAAATAATTTGAAAAATCAAGGCTGGCCACACTTGTTTGTGGAACTATTCTTCCTTCAGATGTGTTTATAGTTCTGATGAATCTGTGCAGGCATTTGCCCCCCCTCACATTACATATTGATTTCATTAGACCAGTGTTTCCTAACTAGCAGCCAGCGAAGAACCACCTTAGAATGTTTTCCAAGACCAAGTGCCACCTTGGCTATTATTTACTTAATCTTCATCTTTAAATCAACTTTATTCATTTCAAAAAGAACATTTTATTCACCACCTACCCCGCTGATTGAAAGCCTCTTTAAGCTTCTCCAAGGAGTTGCACGAAAAATGATCCACCAGACTATTGACTCTTCATTAGAATCACATTTGTGTGTGGGTTAAATTGGCTTTAAAAGCTTTTCTGTTTTCATTGTCTTATCAGATGCTGTGGTCCACAGCAAACCAAGTGTTTAAAAGATGCGGTTTCTTAGAACAGTTTTCATTCCTAGAAAGTCAAACCAAGCTCTTAGACCATCATTAGTTGCATCTGGGGCAGGACAAAAGAGGAAGTTTTAAATTCCTTTGTTTCACTTTTCCCCTCCAAAATGAATGGCCAAAAAGAAAGCTGCAAGTGTAACGCCCCTTTTTCCTGCTACCCCTCCCTCTCGGCCCCTCCAGAGGGTCGGCCTTTTTCCGGCCCCAGTGGTGGGAGGCCCCAGCATCTCAGAACAGCTGCGGGACTTCCAGACTCTGAGAGGTTGCTCATCCTTAAACGTGGGGTCGGGGAGGAAAGGTACAGTGGGAATGAGGAGGACACGGAACCATAGGGCACTGGAGGCAGGGCAGGGGGGGCAAGGGGACAAGAGAGAAGAGGAGCAGGCAGAACCAAAAACCAACCCACCAAAGGGAGGGAGAAGAGAGACAGCAAAGCAGTAATCTGCATCACACAGAGAGAGAAAGGGGACAGCACAGAGGGAGGCGAGGAAGGAGGAAAGGTTAGAGAAAAAGGGAAGGAGAGACAGAAGAAAAAAGAAGAAAAGAAAGGGGAAAGAAAAGTGGATGGAACAGTCTCCTCTAACCCTGCTGGGGAAGGATCACAGTGGTTTGAGTACCACCCAAATGAACTTTCTTAGGACAACATCTTTTCTGTTCTGTCCACATCCTTGCAATGCACCTAGCTGTTGCCTCCTCCTATAAATCCGGGGGGCTCGGCCGGGCGCGGTGGCTCACGTCTGTAATCCCAGCACTTTGGGAGGCTGAGGCGGTTGGATCACCTGAGGTCAGGAGTTTGAGACCAGCCTGGCCAATATGGCGAAACCCCCTCTCTACTAAAAATACAAAAATCAGCCGGGCGTGGTGGCACACACCTGTAGTCCCAGCTACTTGGGAGGCTGAGGCAGGAGAATCGCTTCAACCCGGGAGGTGGAGGTTGCAGTGAGCTGAGATCAGGCCATTGCACTCCAGAGCCTGGGTGACAGAGCGAGACTCTGTCTCAAAAAAAAAAAAAAAAAAAAAAAAAAAAAAAAATTCTGGGGGGCTCTGGGGGAGCCATGCAGGTTTTGAGCAAGAGAAGAACGTATTTAAAGCTTCAGGAGGCCGGGCGTGGTGGCTCACGCTTGTAATCCCAGCACTTTGGGAGGCCGAGGCGGGCGGATCACTAGGTCAGGAGATTGAGACCATCCTAGTTAACACGGTGAAACCCTGTCTCTACTAAAAACACAAAAATTAGCTGGGCATGGTGGCGGGCACCTGTAGTCCCAGCTACTGGGTAGGCTGGAGGTGGGAGAATGGCGTGAACCCGGGAGGCCGAGCTTGCAGTGAGCGGAGTCGCGCCACTGCACTCCAGCCTGGGCGACAGAGCAAGACTCCGTCTCAAAAAAAAAAAAACAAAAAACAAAACAAACACAGAAATTAGCTGGACATGGTGGTGGTGCGCCTGTAGTCCCAGCTACTCAGGAGGCTGAGGCAGGAGAATCGCTTGAACCGGGAGGCGGAGGTTGCAGTGAGCCGAGATTGCGCCACTGCACTCCAGCCTGGGCAACAAAGCGAGACTCAGTCTCAAACACACACACACACAAAACACCAAAAAAAATTTTTTTTTCAGGAAATTTAAGGTTCAGGAAGACTAGGTCAGGCAACAAGGAGACCAAAGGCAGAGCAACAAGCTGGGAGCTCTTCTAGAAGTCCTGGCAAAAAGGATGAGAACTGGACTAAGGGGACAGTTAGGAGAGAAAGGCACTGCAACATCACCATACCCGCAATTATATGGCCAGCTTTCCAACAGTTTCCCTCACATCCACGGTTTCATTCCATTTGATCCAAAAACCTTTTATTTGCAGGGAATATTACTCATATGGTACAAATGAAGAAACTATGTCTCAGAAAGGAAACTGTCTAAGATTCCTCAGTGAGTCCACGGAGGAACTTGGGCTAGGGCTGAAGAATTCTGTGTGTCCACTAACTGCCAAGCCCAATCTAGCTGCTTGGAACATATATTCGATCATTACGACAAATTAATATCCTCATATTGCACAATTTACACAGAAGCACAACTGCTCCCAGACTCCCTTGAGAGCGCAGCCTATTGGCTGCCAACCTTCCTGGGAGCTAAAGCTTCCTGGGGGCTATAGCATCTTTCCAGGAGAAGAGAAACCCTCCCCACAATTCCCAGAGTAACCACCCCAACTTCTCCCTTGGGTGAATTGCTTAGGGCCAGAATGAGTCTGAGCCCACATGTTTTGTGGACGTTACAGCTGTTCTCAGAGAAGCAATAACACTCCATTTTCCCAGGGCTAGGACTGAGCCCCAGGGCTAAGTATATTCTCAGCATTTCCCTTGTGCATTTGCCTCCCTCCACCCCGCTACCACCCTGATCCAAGCCATCATCTCTCGTCTGCATTGCCACAACAGCCTTCTACCAGTCTCTGTGATCAAGGTTGTAGATAGTTCTGTGGTTTGTGCATATCTGGTTAAGGGCCCCAGTAGGGGCTGAAATCCAGTCTGCACTCTGGTGCCAAGCCATGAACCTCGGTGTGGGGCTACACCTGCAGGAGGAAGAGGCATCTTTCTCTTTAGACAAGGGCCCTTCTTTTTTTTTTTTTTTTTGAGACAGAATCTTGCTCTGTCACCAGGCTGGAGTGCAGTGGCGCGATCTCGGCTCACCACAACCTCTGACTCCCTGGTTCAAGCGATTCTCCTGCCTCAGCCTCCCAAGTAGCTGGGATTATAGGTGCATGCCACCAGGCCCAGCTAATTTTTTTTTTTTTTTTTTGTATTTTTAGTAGAGACGGGGTTTCACCATGTTGGTCAGGCTGGTCTTGAACTCCTGGCCTCGTGATCCGCCCACCTTGGCATCCCAAAGTGCTGGAATTACAGGTGTGAGCCACTGCCCCTGGCAACAAGGGCCCTTCTTTCCAAGCCAAGTACCATGGGGCTATGTCCACCCAGAGGAAGCACCTTTTCAAAGTCACACAATGATAGACAAACAGCACTTAAAGCAACCCTGCTCCCACTTCCACCTTTGCCCCCTATAGTTTAGTAGGCAACCAAAGGTGTCCTGTGTAAAGCAAAGTCGATCAAATCCCTCCCCTGTTAAAAATCCTCCTATGGCTCCCACCTCACTCAGAGTCAAAATCAAAGTCCTGGCCAGACTCAGTGGTTCATGCCTGTCATCCCAACACTTTGGAAGGTGGAGGCAAGCAGATCACCTGAAGTCAGGAGTTTGAAACCCGCCTGGCCAACATGGCGAAACCCTGTCTCTATTAAAAATACAAAAAAAAAAAAAAAAAAAAAAAAATTAGCAAGGCGTGGTGGTGGGCGCCTGTAATCCCAGCTACTCGGGAGGCTGAGGCAAGAGAATTGCTTGAACCTGGGAGGCAGAGGTTGCAGTGAGCTGAGATTGCACCACTGCACTCCAGCCTGGATGACAGAGTGAGACTCCATTTCAAAAGAAAAGAAAAGAAATCAAAGTCCTTATAGTAGTCTGTAAGATCACACATGATCTGGCCTCCCAATAACTCTCTGAACTTTTCTTTTTTCTTTAATGTGTTCCCATTGTTAAGCAATCTCTCCAATATGACTTCCTATCCCAGTCACACCGGCCTTGTTTCTGTTTCTTAAACATATTAAACTCATCCCATCTAGGGTTTTTATACTTGCTTTTCCTTTTGCCTGGAATTATTTTCCTCTAGATATCCACAGCACTGATGCCTTATGCTTTAGGTCTCAGCTCAAATGTCATCTCTTTAAATAGGCCCTCCCCAACTTCTTTATTTAATGCTGTGTTCCCCACTCCACCCACAATGTACCACTCTATTACTTTGTCATGTTTTATTTTCTTCATATAACTTATTACTCTCTGAGTGTGTTTATTTATTATCTGTCTTGCCCAGTGGAATGTAAGCTCATGAGAGCTGAGAACATGTCTGTCTTGTAGAGTATTGTGTCACAGTATCTAGAACAGTGCCTGACCCAAAGCAGGTACTGAATAAGTTTTTGTTGAATGAATGAATCTATGACTTTTCTCTGATAACCAGAAGTGCAACCTCAGCTAGGGGGTCCCCTACAATAAACTCACACACACTGGGGAATAAAGCTGATACTTAGGGAACAGACTTAGGATATCCTAGGTTCTATGAGTCCCACAATAGAGCCCAGAGCACAAGTTCTTTTGATTCTTTATCTGTAGGAATGGGAAGGAAAAAGTGTTTGTCATATCATTGAAATTGCAGGGAACAGTCTTCCTTCCAAAATTTCTTCCATCATTGCATCAAAGTCCTAAGAGTGAGCCAAATTTGGGTCAAGTGCCCATACCATGTCTATACCAGGGATCAGGTAAATAAAAGATCTGGCCCCTTCAGCTTTTGTAATGGGAGCCAGCAGCGGGAAGCAGGTGTTAGGAATTCCCCTCTTGCCAAGACTACACACAGTGGAAAGTATGAAATTGGATAGCCCCAAAAAGAACAACTGTCATGTTTTTAGGCGATGAAGTGGGAGCCTCAGTCTGAAGCAACGACTTGACAATTTCCATGAGGAAGTAGAAGGGGGATGCTTAAAGGTATTGGCTGGTATGGCCATCTCTGCAGGAAATGCAAAGCCAAAGCCACATTGAGTGCTAAAGCTGGTCAAGTAATATTTACTTTTATTTACTTTTTTTTTTACTTAAATACCTAATACAATGTAAGGTTAAGTAATGTTTATGTCCTTTGTGGGAAGCAGGAAGGCTATAGAGTTCATCTGCTACCAAGTTGAAGATGAATCTCTTCTGGGGGGACTTTTCTTTAAAGCTCTTTCATTTAAAAAATCATTTAGGCCAGTCGCAGTGGCTCATGCCTGTAATCCTAGCACTTTGGGAGGCCGAGGCGGGCGAATCATGGGGTCAGGAGTTCGAGACCATCCTGGCTAACACGGTGAAACTCCGTCTCTACTTGGGAGGCTGAGGCAGGAGAATCGCTTGAACCCGGGAAGCAGAGGTTATAGTGAGTCAAGATTGTGCCACTACACTCCAGCCTGGGCGACAGAGTGAGACTCCATCTCAAAAAAAAAAAAAAAACCTTTAGATTTGTTTAAAATCCTGGCTGGGCACGGTGGCTCACATCTGTAATCCCGGCACTTTGGGAGGCCGAGGCAGGCGGATCACGAAATCAGGAGATCGAGACCATCCTGGCTAACACGGTGAAACCCCGTCTCTACTAAAAACACAAAAATTAGCCGGGTGTGATGGCAGGCGCCTGTGGTCCCAACTACTCAGGAGTCTGAGGCAGGAGAATGGCATGAACCTGGGAGGTGGAGCTTGCAGTGAACCGAGATCTCACCACTGCACTCCAGCCTGGGCAATAGAGCAAGACTCCGTCTCAAAAAAAAAAAAATTTTAAAAAAATTGTTTAAAATCCTGAATCTCTTTGGGCAGAGCACTTAAAAAACAATAAAAATGAAAGATTTTTTTTTTTTTTTCTTTTTTGAGATAGGGGCTGGCTCTGTCACTCAGTCTGGAGTGCAGTGGTGCAATCTTGGCTCACTGCCACCTCTGCCTCCCAGGTTCAAGCCATCCCCCCACCTCAGCCTCCCACATAACTGAGGGACCACAGCCTCATGCCACCACACCCAGCTAATTTTTGAATTTTTTGTAGAGATGGGGTTTTTTCCCTGTTACCAAGGCTGGTCTTAAACTCCTGAGCTCAAGCAATCTGCCTGCCTTGGCCTTCCAAGTGCTGGGATTACAGGCATGAACCACCATGCCCGGCCAGAAAATGTTTTTAAAATGAAAAGAAAGAAAAAAAAGAAATTTTTTAAAAATCCTGAATCTCAGGGACCCAGAATTAAATTGCTTCACTCAATCATTGTGGCAGACAGACCCTAAGGATGACCTCCAAAGATTCCCACCTCCTGACGTCTGTGCTTTTGTATCACTTCTTTTTGAATATAGGCAGACTTGCTTCTCACCAATAGAACATGGAAACGCTGATGGGTTGTCACTGCTTTCATTAGGTAACATAATATGGCAAAGGTGATGGGATGTCACTTAAAACATAACATTATATTATATATGACTCCACCTTAGAAGACTGGGATTAGAGACCTCTTCCTTGAGCCAGCACCTGTAGTGCAGCCTCATGAGACTCTAGAGAATCCAGCTAAGTTGTGCCCAGAACCTTGACCCACAGAAACAGACAATAAATGTGTGTTGTCTTAAGCCACAAACTTCATGGTGGTTTGTTACACAGCAGTAGAAAACTAATACAATTAGGCCGGGTACGGTGGCTCATGCCTATAATCCCAGCATTTTGGGAGGCCGAGGTGGGCAGATCACTTGAGGTCAAGAGTTCGAGACCAGCCTGGCCAACATGGCAAAACCCCATCTCTACTAAAAATACTAAAATTATCCGGGCATGGTGGTGCACACCTGTAATCCCAGATACTTGGGAGGCTGAGGCAGGAGAATCACTTGACCCCAGGAGGCAGAGGTTGCAGTGAGCTGAGCTCGCAACACTGCACTGCACTCCAGCCTGGGCGACAGAGTGAGCCTCCATCTCAAAAAAAAAAGAAGGAAGAAAGAAAGCTAAAACAATCATACTCCTTAGTTAGTGGTCTCATCATCAACCTAGACATGGTACCACAAGGGAATAATAATAGCACCTTCCTTATAAGGCTATTATAGCGATACCATTAGTTTAATCTTGCAAATGACTTAGAACAGTCTGTGGTACATACATCAGTGTTTTTAAGCTGTTTTCTGCAAGACCCTTTTATTTACTTCTGTCTCTTTTTTTCCATTTTTTGTGATAAAATACACATAACACAAAATTTACCATTTCAAAGTATTCAGGTCAGTGATGTTATGTACAACCATTATCATGTTCATCACCTCAAACAGAAACCTCATGCTCATTAAGCAGTCACTCCCCACTCCCTCCTCCCCTCAGCTGCTAAAACCAGAAATATGCTTTCTGTCTCTATGAGTTTGCCTATTCTGGATATTTCGTATAAATGGAATCATATAATACGTGGCCTTTCATGGCTGGTTTCTTTCATGTCACACGTTTTCAAGGTTCATCCATGTTGTAGCATGTGTCAGTGCTTCATTCCCTTTTATGGCTGAATTATATTCTATTGTATGGACATAAATTTTGTTTATCCATTCATCCGTTCATAGACATTTGAGATGTTTCTACCTTTTGGCTTTTGTGAATAGTGCTGCTGTGAATATTCATGTGCAACACTTACTTTCAATTATTTTGGGTACGTACCTAGGAGTGGAATTGCTGGGACATATGATAATTCTTTTTCACCTGTTGAGGAACCCAAACTGTTTTCCACAGTGGCTGCGCCATTTTACATTCCCACCAGCAATGTACAAGGGTTCCAGTTTCTCCACATCATCACCAAAAATTGTTGCTTTCTGTTTTGTTTGTTTGTTTGTTTGTTTTTATGGTCATCCTAGTAGGTAGGAAGTAATATTTCATTGTGGTTCTGATTTACATTTCCCTATGACTGATGATGTTGAGCATTTTTTCATGTGCTCATTGGCCATTTATATATCTTATTTGGAGAACTGTCTATTCGAACCTGTTGCCCATTTTTAGGTGGATGATGATGATGATGATTATTATTATTATTATTTGAGACAGGGTCTTGCTCTGTTGCCCAGACTGGAGTGCAGTGGTGTAATCATAGCTGACTGCAGCCTCAACCTCCTGGACTCAAGTGATCTTCCCACCTCAGCCTCCTGAGTAGTTGGGATCACAGGTGCATGCCACCACACCCAGCTTTAAAAAAAAATGTAGATACGAGGTCTCATTATGTTGCCTGGGCTGGTCTTGAACTCCTGGGCTCAAGCAATTCTCCTGCCTCAGCCTCCCAAAATGCTGGGATTACAGGCAGGAACTACCGCGCCGGCCCGTTTTTAGTTGGATTGTTTATCTTTCTGCTGTTGAGCTGTAGGAGTTTGTTATATATTCTGGATGCTAGTCCCTTATCAGATATGTGATTTAAAAGTATTTTCTCCCACTCTGTGGGTTGTCTTTTTACTTCCTTTTTTACTGTAATAGAGATAGGGTCTCACTCTGTCACTGAGGCTGGAATGCAGTGGTGCAATCACAGCTCACTGCAGCCTTGAGCTCCTGGGCTCAAACATCCTGCCTCAGCCTCCCAAGTAGATGGGACTACAGGCATTTCTAGGCTCAAGTGATCCTTCCACTTTGGCCTCCCAAAGTGCTGGGATTATGGGTGTCAGCCATGGTGCATGACTTCCACCTCTCCTTGATTATTGCATTTGCCTCTCTCCAATTTCCTCTTCCAGTCCACCTGATACAATGGCCACTGCCAGCTGTGACCTGGTAAATGTTTAATAAACTCTCTAGAAAAAAAGAAACCCTGATTTGTAGCATTTGCTGATTTCCATGGTGTAAATATTCCCATTATGACCAATTTCAAGCCACTAACATGCTGTCAGTTAGCTTGCAAAATTCCTGACATTCTAACAAATGTCTTTCTTGGGAGTTGGTAGAAGCCAGCTCCAAAAAATCACTGACACAGTTGAATTATTGTAGCATGCAAATTTACCAGGTCACCCCACTGATTAAAACCTTTCCATTTTCATCTGTGGAACGAAACTGGAAAAAAAAATGCAAAACCTTTCAATGACTCTACCTCTCCCACAGGATAAATACCCAAGTTGTTCAGCCCGGCATTCACATTTCTTTGGGATTTACCCACTATGGATTTCACCATCCTCATCTCATAAACCACCCAAACTACCACCCTGATGCCCCACCACTTTTGAATGGCTCAACATTCTGGGTTTTTGTTTTGTTTTGTTTTGTTTGAGACTGAGTCTCTCTCTGTCGCCCAGGCTGGAGTGTAGTGGTGCAATCTCTGCTCACTGCAACCTCCGCCTCCTGGGTTCAAGCGATTCTCCCGCCTCAGCCTCCCAAGTAGCTGGGACTACAGGTGTGAGCCACCATGCCCGGCTAATTTTTGTATTTTTAGGAGAGGCAGGGTTTTGCTATGTTGGCCAGGCTGGTCTCGAACTCCTGATCTCGTGATCTGCCCGCCTCAGCCTCCCAAAATGCTGGGATTACAGGTGTGAGCCACTGTGCCCAGCCAGCTCAACATTCTTATATTCACTAGGTTGTTGTTTTTTTTTTTCACACCTTTGTATCTTTTCTCTTGCTTCTTTCTGTACCTGGTGAACACCTATTTATTTTTCCAGACTCATCTGATGCCCTCAGGTAGAACTAGACATTTCCATGTTGAAATCCATTGAGGCCTCTATCATAGCACCTGTAACTTCTTGCACCATCTGTTCCTTTATATTTCTTTCTCTGAGACCAGCCTGTGAAGCTACTTGAGAATGGACAGTCTCATTCAGATATCTCCCTAACACCTCAGACCACAGCCTGGTCTATAGGTACCATTTAATAAGTAGTTATCAGAGGAATGTAGATCTGGACTAAGACTTGAGGAGGAGTTAAGAGTTGGCTAAACAGACAAGAGGGAATTGCAGGTGAGAGAACAATGTGTGCAAATATACAAAGGTATAAGCACACACTCCAGCTCCTTGGAAGGCAAGGAGTGTGTATGCCCTTGAGGAGTTTTTATTTTTATTTTTTTAATTTTTAATTTTTTTGAGGCAGAGTCTTGCTCTGTTGCCCAGTCTGGAGTGCAGTCGCATGATAGCTCACTGCAACCTCCGCCTCCCAGGTTCAAGGGATCCTCCTGCCTCAGCCCCACTAGTAGCTGGGATTACAGGCACGCGTCACCATGCCTGGCTAGTTTTTGTATTTTTAGTAGAGACGGGGTTTCACCATGTTGGCCAAGCTGGTCTCGAACTCCTAACCTCAGGTGATCCACCTCCCTCGGCCTCCCAAAGTGTTGGGATTACAGGCATGAGCCACTGTGCCTGGCCTTGAAGAGTTTTTAAAATCTTACTTTGAATAAGTAGATGAAAAAGTGAATTGTGAGTCTATCACACTGTGGACTTCAATGGTTAATAGTAACAAGTACTGCGATACTTTTCCTCCCAACCCCCTGTCTGATCTGCCAAGGGTACAGGAAGAGTGCTGTTTCATTTCTTTCTTTATTTATTTTTTGGAGACAGAGTCTCACTCTGTCCCCCAGGCTGGAGTGCAGTGGTGCCATCTCGTCTCACTGCAACCTCCGCCTCCCAGGTTCAGGTGATTTCTCCTGCCTCAGCCTCCTGAGTAGCTGGGACTACAGGTGCCTGCCACCACGCCCAGCTAATGTTTTGTATTTTAGTAGAGATGGGGTTTCACCATATTAACCAAGATGGTCTCGATCTTCTGACCTTGTGATCCACCTGCCTGGCCTCCCAAAGTGCTGGGATTACAGGCGTGAGCCACCACACCTGGCTGTATTTTTTTTTTTTTTTTTGATACAGGGTCTCACTCTGTCGCCAGGCTGGAGTGCAGTGGCAAGATCATGGCTCACTGTAGCCTCGACCTCCCAGCCTCAAGCAATCCTCCCACCTCAGCCTCCTAAGTAGCTGGGACTACAGTCACATGCCACCACGCCTGGCTAATTTTACTCTTTGTAAAGACAGTGTCGCCATATTGCCCAGCTGGTCTCGAACTCCTGGGCTTAAGCAATCCTCTCATCTCGGCCTCCCGAAGTGCAGGGATTACAGGGATCAGCCACCTTGCCAGGCTCTTGCTGTTCTCTTCATTTGGGAAAGTACAAATGTTCCTTCTCCTCTTGCTTTTCTTAGTAGTGATTCCCAAGATTTCTTAGTGTAGATGGTGAGAAGCGGACAGACTTAGGATATATTTTGGAGATGAGGGTAAGAGGCTTTAATAACAGACTTGAGTCCAAAGGACAGAGAAGTATTAAGGATGACTCTTAGGGTTTTAGTTCAAACAACTGAAAGGATGGAGTTGCCATTAACCTGGTTGGGTAAGACTGAAGGAGGAATAGGTTTGTGGTAGTAGGAAGATCAGGACTCTATTTTAGACATGCTAAATTAGGGAAGCCTATGAGACATCCAAGTGGAAAGTTCCAGCAGGCAGTTGAACATACAAGTGTGAGGCCAGGCACGGTGGCTCACACCCATAATCCCAGCACTTCGGGAGGCCAAGGCAGGCGGATCACCTGAGGTCAGGACTTTGAGACCAGCCTGGTCAACATGGTGAAATCCCATCTCTACTAAAAGTACAAAAATTAGTCAGGCGTGGTAGTGGGCACCTGTAATCCCAGCTACTCAGGAAAATTGCTTGAACCCGGGAGGCGGAGGTCGCAGTGAGCCAAGATTGCTTGAACCCGGGAGGCGGAGGTTGCGGTGAGCCGAGATCGTGCCATTGCACTCCAGCCTGGGCAACAAGTGCGAGACCCTGTCTCAAAAAATTAGAAAATAAAATAAAATAAAATAAAATAAAATAAAAATAACAAAAATAAAATAAAATAACAAATAAAAAAGCCAAAACCCTGTCCCTACTAAAAGTTTTTAAAAATTAGCCACACAAGAATCGCTTGAACCTGGGAAACAGAGATTGCAGTGAGCCGAGAGAGAGAGAGATATATATGTGTGTGTGTGTATATATATATATGTGTGTGTATGTGTGTGTGTGTGTGTATATGTATGTATGTGTGTGTATAAATGTGTGTCTGTGTGTGTATATGTATGTGTGTGTGTATATATATGTATGTATACATACATATATATACACACACACATACATACACACAGACACACGTGTGGCATTCAGTCAAAGCTAGGAGTGCCTATTTGGGAGTAATCAGTATATAGATGGTAGTTAAAGTCCTAGGATTGCAGGAGATTACCTGGAAAATTTTATGTTTAAGGACTGAGCCCTAAACACTCCAAAGTTCAGAGGCTGATTAAAGGAACCAGAATCAGCATAAGACGGTGTAAAGGAACAGCCAGTTGAGATAAGACAAACACCATGAGGCCAGGCTCAGTGGCTCATACCTGTAATCCCAGCACTTTGGGAGGCTGAGGCAGGATCCAATTGCTTGAGCCTAGGAGTTGGAGACCAGCCTGAGCAGCATGGCAAAACCCCATCTCTACAACAAATACAAAAAATTAGCCGGTATAGTGGTATGCATGCCTGTAGTCCCAGCTACTCGGGAGGCTGCGGTGGGAGAATTGCTTGAACCCAGGAGGTGGAGGTTGCAGTGAGCCGAGATCACACCGCTAAACTCCAGCCTGGGCAACAGAGCAAGACCCTGTCTCAAAAAAAAAAAAAAAAAAAAGACAAACCCCATGAGCTTTCAGTGTCATGTAGACTAAGAGAAGAAAGTATTCTAAGACTGAAATAATCAACTCTGCTGAATGTTCGTAAATTGTTGAGTAAAATGAGGATAAAGAAGCACTGAATGTAGCTGGCAACCTAGAGATCACTGGTGAACTTGCCAAGAAAAATTGCAGTGAAGGGATGGGGGCCAACATCTACTTAGCATGAGCTGAGGAAAAAAAGGAATGTGACATCAATCCTACAACCCCACCTGGAACTACGGTATGTTAGTGTATATTACCAAGATCTTTGTTTCTTCTTGGGTGGCAGTGTAGAATATCATACAGATTGAGAGTACAGACTTTATTTTATTTATTTTATTTTATTTTTTAAGTCAGGGTCTTGTTCCGTGCAGGGGTGTGATCCTAGCTCACTGCAGCCTCAACCTCCCAGGTTCAAGTGATCCTCCCACCTCAGCCTCCCGAGTAGCTTCGACTACAGACACACGCCACCGCATCTGGCTAATTTTTGTAGAGATGGGGTCTGGCTATGTTCGCCAGGCTGGTCTCAAACTCCTGGGCTCAAACATCCCATCTTGGCCTCCCAAAGTGCTGGGATTAAGGGTGTGAGCCACCACACCTGGCAAGAGAGCACAGACTTCAGAGTCAGACTGTCTGGTTCTAGTTCTGACTTAGTACTTGTAAGTATGTACTTAGTAGTATGATCTTGGGAAAATAACTTCCCCTCTCTGTGCACCAGTTTCTTAATTTATAGAGTCAACATAGGTTATTGTGAGATATACATAAATTAGTCTGTATGACATACTTAGAACAGTGCCTGGCTCTTTTTTTTTTTTTTTTGAGTCGGAGTCTTGCTCTTTCGCCCAGGCTGGAGTGCAGTGGTGCGATCTCAGCTCACTGCAACCTCTGCCTCCCAGGTTGAAGCGATTCTCCTGCCTCAGCCTCCTGAGTAGCTGGGACTTCAGGCACGCACCACCATGCCCAGCTAATTTTTGTATTTTTTAGTAGAGACAGGGTTTCACCATATTGGCCAGGTTGGTCTTGAACTCCTGACCTCGTGATCCGCCCACCTCAGCCTCCCAAAGTGCTGGGATTGCAGGCATGAGCCACTTCTCCCGGCCCAGTGCCTGGCTCTTAATATGTGCTTTTTAAAAAGGTAAATCTGATTAGAATTTTATTTTTACCTTTCAGATAGGTCTCTGGATTGAGGTCCTGGAGGCAGGCTTCTAGTCCTACTTCTACCACAGACGCCCTGAATGATCATGGGTAATTTACTTAACAAAAAAGCAGGCCGGGCACAGTGGCTCATGCCTATAATCCCAGCACTTTGGGAAGTCAAGGCAGGAGGATCACTTGAGCTCAGGAATTCAAGACCAGCCTGGGCAACATAGTGAAAACTTGTCTTTACTAAAAATCAAGATAAAATACATAAAAATAAATAAACATTATAAAGAGGGTGAGTGGAAGATTTTAGAGATGACGGATAGGTTTATGGCATAGATTGCAGTAGTGGCTTCACAGGTGTATACTTACCTCCAAATTCATCAAATTGTATACATTAAATATGCATAGCTTTTTGTGCATCAATTACACTTCAATAAAGTAGTTAAAAAATAAAATGATTTTTTAAAAAAATCAAAAACGAAAGATTTTTAGAAATCTAAGAACATAGACTAAATTTCAAGCTATCTAAATGGCAACTTACAGTAAATTCAGATTCTTTATATTTGACCTACATCTGTCTAAAACTATTCTTATAACCCTTTCTATGATGTTTTGTCCTCCCTCCCCACCATTTAGTCCTTCAGTATTAAAAATACTACGTAAACATTTATTATGGAACCAGATATCTAGGTAATTCAATCATTCTCCTGTTTTCATTTATCTTTCTTTCTTTCTTTTTTTTTTTTTTTTTTTGAGACGAAGTCTTTCTCTTTTGCCCAGGCTGGAGTGCAGTGGCACGATCTCGGCTCACTGCAACCTCCACCTCCCAGGTTCAAGCGATCCTCCTGCCTCAGCCCCGCTAGTAGCTGGGATTACAGGCATGCACCACCATGCCTGGGTAATTTTTGTATTTTTAGTAGAGATAAAATTCCTCACCTGAGGTAAGGAATTCAAGACCAGCCTGGCCAACATGGTGAAACCCCATCTCTACTAAAAATACAAAAATTAGCTTGTAATCCCAGCACTTTGGGAGGCCGAGAAGGGTGGATCACTTGAGGTCAGGAGTTTGAGACTAGCCTGGCCAACACGGCGAAACCCTGTCTCCACTAAAAATACAAAAATTAGCCAGGTTTGGTGGTGGGCGCCTGTAATCCCAGCTACTTGGGAGGCTGAGGCATGAGAATCGCTTGAACCCGAGAGGTGGAGGTTGTAGTGAACCAGGATCATGCCACTGCACTCCAGCCTGGATGACGGAGCGAGACTCTATCTTGAAAAAAAAAAAAAAGAGAGAAATCAGATTTCATCCTTACACTAACTATATCATGTCGTTCAAAAATCCAACTCCATGCTTCTTAATCACTTAAAAATAAAGGCAAAACTTTGAAAAAGAAACAAAAAATAGCAGCCCCTGATATTCAGAAACTGGCTTAACACTCAGAGGTAGGCTATGTTATTCTCCTATTTAGACATAAACAATCTCACAGAATATCAACCTCAAACAAGTTTATTCTGAGACCATGAAAAAAATGAGACAAATCAAGGTCACTTCATAATTTTGTCTAAGCACTGTGCCACCCACAGTGAGTGGAGATCGCACCACTGCACTCCAACCTGGGCGACAGAGTGAGACCTCATCTCAAAAAAAAAAAAAAAAAAAGACAGATGCAAGTTAATAGTAATTTTCTAGTTTTTAAATGGGCGCAGTGGCTCACGCCTGTAATCCCAGCACTTTGGGAGGCAGAGGCGGGCGGATCACGTCTCTACTAAAAATACCAAAAACAAAAAAACCAAAAAAAAAAGTAGCCGGGCGTGGTGGCGGGCACCTGTAGTCCCAGCTACTCAGGAGGCTGAGGCAGTAGGATGGCGTGAACCCAGGAGGCGGAGCTTGCAATGAGCCGAGATGGCGCCACAGCACTCCAGTCTGGGCGACAGAGCAAGACTCCTCTCAAAAAAAAAAAAAAAAAAATGGGTGTTTATTATTAAGCTTTATAATTTAAATAACGAATTACAAATATTCTTTCATATACGTCAAATATTATTTTATTTTAAACATTTTAAAAAGTAGGCCAGGTTGGTCGGGTATGGTGGCTCACGCCTGTAATCCCAGCACTTTGGGAGGCCGAGGCGGGCGGATCACGAGGTCAGGAAATCGAGACGATCTGGCTAACGTGGTGAAACCCTGTCTCTACTAAAAATACAAAAAAATTAGCCGGGCGTGGTGGCAGGTGCCTGTAGTCCCAGCTACTCGGGAGGCTGAGGCAGGAGAATGGTGTGAACCCGGGAGGCGGAGCTTGCAGTGAGCCGAGATCACGCCACTGCACTCCAGCCTGGGAGATAGAATGAGACTCCATCTCAAAAAAAAAAAGCAGGCCAGGCATGGTGGCTCACACCTGTAATTCCAGCACTTCCGGACACCTAGGTGGGAGGAGGATTGCTTGAGTTTGGGAGTTCAAGACCAGTCTGGGCAACATAGTGAGACCCCATCTCAAAAAAATAAATTAAAAAATAAAGAAAAAATTGTTTTAGGCCAGGCGAGGTGGCTCATGCCTGTAATCCTAGCACTTCGGGAGGCCAAGGCAGGTGGATCACCTGAGGTCAGGAGTTCAAGACCAGCCTGTCCAACATTGTGAAACCCCATCTCTACTAAAATACAGAAATTAGCCGGGCATGATGTTGGGTGCCTGTAATCCCAGCTACTCGGGAGGCTGAGACAGGAGAATCACTTGAGCCGGGGAGACGGCGGTTGCAGTGAGCCAAGATCGTACCACTGCACTCCAGCCTGGGCAGCTAAGCGACACTCCGTCTCAAAAAAAAAAAAAAGTTTTTAATTAGCTGGCCTTGGTGGTGCACACTTCTAGTTCCAGCTACTCAGGAGGCTGAGGTGGGACTGCTGAGGTGGTCTGAGGTTCATTTGAACCTGGAAGGTCGAGGCTGCAGTAAGCTGTGTTCATGCTACTGCACTCCAGCCTGGTTAAGAGAGTGAGACCTGGTCTCAAATAAATAAAATAAAATAAAAATTACGAGTATTTTAAACTTCATATTATAAAAATTAAGAGCATTTTTTAGATCTAATGAAAGCAACAAAGTTCATTTTGTTTTAATGGAAAGGAAAAATACAGAAGGAAGAAAAGTTTGGTGAGCTCCTAAGAGGATCAAGAAAAGGAATACAATTCAAGGGGGAAAAAAAAAACCTTCCATTTTAAACCATGTTATTATTTTAATCCTAGATCATTCAGGAAGCTATGCTGGCTGAAACTGGAATTTATTAAGAAGATTACACTTTCACCTGCAGTTCACATCAAGTAATTTCCATCCGTGTTCCATGATTACATCTTTAAATAGGTTTTAATGATCCCCTTTCTCAATTCAATCTCAAAAGCCAGAAACTGCCACATAAAGAAGTAGATACAGGCTGGTCACGGTGGCTCATGCCTGTAATCTCAGCACTTTGGGAGGCCGAGGCTGGCGGATCACCTGAGGTCAGGAGTTCGAGACCAGCCTGCCCAACATAGTGAAACCCTGTCTCTACTAAAAATACAAAAATTAGCTGGGCATGGTGGCAGGCGCCTGTAGTCCCAGCTACTCAGGAGGCTGAGGCAGGAGAATGGTGTGAACCCGGGAGGCGGAGGTTGCAGTGAGCCGAGATCTCACCACTGCACTCTAGCCTGGGCGACAGAGCGAGACTCCGTCTCAAAAAAAAAAGAAAACACACACACACACACACGCTGCCTCCTTCCTCTTCACCTTCCACCATGATCGTAAGTTTCCTGAGGCCTCCCCAGTTGTGCTTCCTGTACAGTGTACAGAACTGTGAGCCAATTAAACCTTCTTTCTTCATAAATTAAAAGAAAGAACTGCTATTTAACAAAATACACTATTTAACAAAAGAGAGTGAAAAGGCAAGACAGAGAGGGAGATGTTTCAAATGCATATATCCAAGGAAGGATCTGTATCCAGAATACAAAATGAAAGTGAAGATAATCCAATCAAAACGACTTAAAACCAATGCTTCATATTTCTACACTTGATCTTAGCCAAAAGGCTGAGAAGCAAACTATTTCAACACACAACAACATGGAAGACTTACAAACACAACGTTGAGTTAAAGAAGCCAGACAGGCCAGGCGCAGTGGCTCATGCCTGCAATCCCAGCACTTTGGGAGGCCGAGGCGGGCAAATCACCTGAGGTCGGGAGTTCAAGACCAGCCTGACCAACATGGAGAAACCCCATCTCTACTAAAAATATAAAATTAGCTGTGCGTGGTGGCACATGCCTGTAATCCCGGCTACGAGAGAGGCTGAGGCAGGGGAATCGCTTGAACCCGGGAGGCAGAGGTTGTGGTGAGCCAAGATCACGCCATTGCACTCCAGCCTGGGCAACAAGAGCAAAATTCTGTCTCAAAAAAAAAAAAAAAAAAAGCCAGACATAAGAGTACATACTGTACATACTGTATGATTCCGTTCATATAAAATTCTAAAAGAGGGAAAATTAAGCTTTGGTCAGGATAGTGGTTACTTTTGAGATGAGCAGTGACTGGGAGGACACATGATGAGAAGGGCTTCTGGGGGATTGGTCACTACTCATCCATGTTGTTAACTGGAATTCTGAGCACATATGTAGGTTTTTTTCATTTGTTTGTTTGTTTGTTTGTTTGTTTGTTTTTTGAGACAGAGTCTTGCTCTGTCGCCCAGGCTGCAGTGCCGTGGCATGATCTCGGCTCACTGCAACCACTGCATCCCGGGTTCAAGTGATTCTCCTGCCTCAGCCTCCTGAGTAGCTAGGACTACAGGCGTGCACCACCATACCCGGCTGATTTTTGTATCTTTAGTAGAGACGGGGTTTCACCACATTGATCCGGCTGTTACCGAGCTCCTGACCTCGTGATCCACGTGCCTCGGCCTCCCAAAATGCTGGGATTACAGGCATGAGCCACTGCGCCGGGCCACATATGTAGGTTTTTATGAAATGTGGCGGCCTGCCACTCACTGGGAAACTTGCTCCATCCCTACATCAGCTGGAAGTGAGAGACAGCAATTGGTTTCAGTCTCCTTACCAAACTTCGCTTGATTCCCAATCCCACCCTCCTCCAAGCAAATTGCAAATACATTTTTTCTTTTCTTTCTTTTCTCATTCTCCAGATTCTCAATTCACACCTCCAACTAAACAGGAAATGCTGACTTCATTGCTTTTAAAAAATCAAATATGCTTTTTATAGAAAAGTCAATCAACAAAGAACAAACAAAGCAACAAGAACCCCAAAATCCCACATCCAGGAGTAACCAGAGTTAACAATTGGTGAAGTTTATTTTTATTTTTTTTTGAGATGGAGTCTCACTCTGTCACCCAGGCTGGAGTGCAGTGGTGCGATCTCAGGTCACTGCAACCTCTGCCTCCCAGGTTAAAGCGATTGTCCTACCTCGGCCTCCCAAGTAGCTGGGACTACAGGTGTGCGCCATCAAGCCTGGCTACTTTTTTTGTATTTTTAGTAGAGACGGGGTTTCACCATGTTGGCCAGGTTGGTTTCAAACTCCTGACCTCAGGTGATCTGCCCTCCTTGGCCTCCCATTTTGGGATTACAGGCATGAGCCACTGTGCCCGGCCTTGGTGAAGTTTCTATTGGATATAATCTTTTTTTTTCTTTTTTTACATCTGTGTTCATGATCTTATAGGATATATTCTAACATATATGTATTATTTTATATATATATATATATATTTTTAGTATATATATAGGATATATTCTAATAGCCAGAAGGATATAGATGAGTGGATGGATCATAGCTGTATGGGGGAAAATTTTATTAAAAAATTAAGCTGGGCATGGTGGTTCATGCCTGTAATTCCAGCACTTTGGGAGTCTGGGCAGGATGATTGCTTGAGTCCAGGAGTTTGCCAGCCTGGGCAACATAGCATAAACCAAAAAGTATTTGAGACAAGTCACAATCAATTTAGACGTTTATTTTGCTAAGGTTAAGGACATGCCATAATATAACCTCAGGAGGTCCTGAGAACATGTGCCCAAGGTGGTTGAGCTACACAACTTGGTTTTATACATTTTAGGGAGACATAAGACATCAATCAATACATGTAAGATGTACATTGGTTGGGTCCAGAAAGGCAGGACAAGTCGAAGGTCCAGGTCATAGATGGATTCAAAGATTTCCTGATTGGCAATTCCTTGAAAGAGTTTATCTAAAGACCTGGAATCAATAGATGGGAGTGTCTGGGTTATGATAAGGGGTTATGGAGACCAAGGTTTTTATTATGCAGATGAAGCCTCCAGGTAGCAGGCTTCAGAGATAATAGACTATAAATGTTTCTTATTAGACTTAAAGAGGTGCCATACTCTTAGTTAATTGTCTCCTGGATGGGCGAGAGAAGATCTAGAAAGGGTAGGGGATTCACTACAGTATGTAGATTGTCCCCACAAGAAGCAGCTTTGCAGGGCCATGCCATTTCAAAATATGTCAAATAAATATATTGGTGGGGAAATACTTTGATTTCTTTTAGAGCCTGCTATCTGTCATGTTGGTATCTTATTGCTATAAAGAGTCTGCTTTGTCAGTCTTAAGGCCTCTGTTGTTGTTTTTCTTTTTTTTTTTCTTTTTTCTTTTTTTTTTGAGACAGAGTCTTGCTCTGTTGCCCAGGCTAGAGTGCAGTGGAGTGATCTCCACTCACTGCAAGCTCCACCTCCCGGGTTCACGCCATTCTCCTGCCTCAGCCTCTGGAGTAGCTGGAACTACAGGTGCCCACCACGCCCGGCTAATTTTTTGTATTTTTAGTAGAGACGGGGTTTCACTATGTTAGCCAGGATGGTCTCGATCTCCTGACCTCGTGATGCACCTGCCTCGGCCTCCCAAAGTGCTGGGATTACAGGCGTGAGCCACCGCAGGCATGGCTGGTGGGTGCCTGTAATCCCAGCTACTCAGGAGGCTGAGGCAGGAGAATGGCATGAACCCAGGAGGTGGAGCTTGCAGTGAGTGGAGATCACGCCACTGCACTCTCAGACTGGGTGACAGTGTGAGACTCCGTCTCAAAAAAAAAAAAAAAAAAAAAGCCAGGCATGGTGGCACATGCCTGTAGTCCCAGCTACTTGGGAGACTGAGTTGGGAGGATCACTTAAGCCCAGAAGGCCAAGATTGATTGAGCTGAGATTGAGTCACTGCACTCCAGCCTGGGTAACAGACCAAGACCCTGTCTAAAAAGAGTGGGAAAACTATATGAACAGATAATGCACACAGAATGAAACACAAAAGAGCCAATAAACATATGAAAAGATGGTAAATCTTACTAGTAATCAGGAAAATTAAAAGTAGAGTGACACAGAGTAAAGGAGATGGGACTTATTCTCACTTCAAAGCAATTTGATTGGTAATATTTCACAACCATCATATTGGCAAAATTAATTTTTTTTTTTTTTGAGACAGAGTTTCGCTCTCGTTGCCCAGGCTGGAATGCAATGGCACAATCTTGGCTCACCGCAACCTCTGCCTCCCAGGTTCAAACGATTCTCCTGCCTCAGCTTCCCGGGTAGCTGGGATTACAGGCATGCACCACCACACCCGCTAATTTTGTATTTTTAGTAGAGATGGGGTTTCTTCATATTGGTCAGGCTGGTCTCAAACTCCTGACCTCAGATGATCCACCCGCCTTGGCCTCCCAAAGTGCTGGGATTACAGGCATGAGCCACTGTGCCTAGCCTAATTTTTTTTTTTTTTTTTTTTTTTTGAGACAGGGTCTCACTCTGTCACCCAGGCTGAAGCGCAGCAGCACGATCTTGGCTCACTGCAACCTCTGCCTCCCCTGTTCAAGCAATTCTCCTGCCTCAGCCTCCTGAGTAGCTGAGACTACAGATGCGTGCTACCATGCCTGGCTAATTTTCGTATTTTTTGGTGGATACAGGGTTTCCCTGTGTTGGCTTGGCTGGTCTCAAACTCCTGGCCTCAAGTGATCCACCCGCCTTGGCCTCCCAAAGTTCTGGGATTACAGACGCGATCCACTGAGCCCAGTCAAAATTAAGAAAATTTAAAAAAAATTAATTAACTCTGGTAATACCAAGTATTTGTGAGAAAGTGAAGAAAAGGGAACTCAGATGTTCATGGTGGGAATATAAATTGGTACAACCATTCTGGAGATTAATTCAGCAATACCTAGTAAAATTAGATCCATGGCAAGATAAATTAAAATACATGTCCAGAAAAAGACTTATAAGAATGTTCATAGCTGTTGTATTATCCACTGCTACATAACAAATTACCCCAAAACTTAGCAGCTTAAAACAACAAATATTTATATTATCTCACAGTTTCTGTGGATCCAGACATGACTGAGCTGAATACCTGTGCTTCAGGGTGTCTCGGGGTTGCAATCAAGGCATCATCTGGGATTATGGGCTGATCTGAAGCCATGAAGGGGTGGATCTACAAGGCCATACATACCAGGGGGCGGGAACCATTTGGGGCCACTTTGAAGGTTGCCTACCACACAGCTTTATTCATAACAGCGCCAAACTGGAAACAGCTTAGATGTCCATCAATATGAGAACAGATAAACAAACTATGGTATATTCATATAACAAAATACTATCCAATAGTATAAAGGTTGAGTGGGCCAGACACAGTGGCTCACGCCTGTAATCCCAGCACTTTGGGAGGCCAAGGTAGGTGATTCGCTTGAGCCCAGGGGTTTGAGACCAGCCTGGGTGACAAGACGAAACCTCGCCTCCACAAAAAATACAAAAATTAGCCAGGCGTCATGAGGCGCATTTGTAGTCCCAGCTACTTGGGAGGCTGAGGCAGGACAATCACTCGAGCCCAGGAGATGGAGGTTGCAGTGAGCCAAGATCGCACCACTATACTTCAAGCCTGGGTGACAGAGCAAGACCCTGTCTCAAAGAAAAAAAAAAAAAAAGACTGAGAACAAGAAGTTTTACACTAAATAAATAATACATAGTATATGATTCAATTTATATGAAGTTCTATAACAGACAAAACTGCTAATTTCTTGTGGGAAAAAAATCAGAATAGTGGTTGCCCACAGTGTCTGGGGGCTGGAGGCGGAGGCTGGATAATTTTTCTTTTTTTGATACAGAATTTTGCTCTGTCACCCAGGTTGTAGTGCAGTGGCACAAACACCTCATGGCAGCCTCAAGCTCCTCAGATCAAGCAGGCCTCCCACCTCAGCCTCTTGAGTAGCTAGGACTACAGGCATACTCCACCATACCCCAATAATTCTTTTTTTTTTTTTTTTTTGGCCAGGCATGGTGACTCACGCCTGTAATCCTAGCACTTTGGGCAACCGAGGCGGGCAGATCACCTGAGGTCAGGAACTCAAGACCAGCCTGGCCAACACAGTGAAACCCGTCTCTACTAAAAAAATACAAAAATTAGCCAGGCATGATGGTGTACGCCTGTAATCCCAGTTACTTGGGAGGCTGAGGCACAAGAATTGCTTGAACCTGGGAGGTGGAGTTTGCAGTGAGCTGAGATTGCATCACTGCACTCCAGCCTGGGCAACAGAGCTAGACTCTGTCTTTAAAAAAACAATTATTATTATTATTATTATTATTATTATTATTATTATTGTAGAGGCAAAGTCTCACTATGTTTCTCAGCCTGGCCTCTAACTCCTGGGCTCAAACAATCCTCCCACCTCGCCTCCCAAAGTGGTGGGATTACAGGCATGAACCACCATGCCTGGCTAGGGATGGATGATTGAGAAGAGGTGTGAAATAACTTTCTGGGTTGATGTTAATGTTCTGTGTCTTGATAGGGGTTTGGTAAATTCAGGTACATTTATTCAAGTTCACTGAATCACCACTTAAGATTTGTGCTTTTTTTTTTTTTAATTTTTGAGATGGAGTCTCACTCTGTTGTCCAGGCCGGTGTGTGCAGTGGTGTGATCTTGGCTCACTGCAACCTCTGCCTCCCGGTTTCAAGCCATTCTCCTGCCTCAGCCTCCCGAATAGCTGGGATTACAGGTGCCCACCACCACGCCTGGGTAATTTTTGTATTTTTAGTAGAGACAGGGTTTCACCATGTTGGCCAGGCTGGTCTCGAACTCCTGACCTCAGGTGATCTGCCCACCTCGGCCTCCCAAAGTGCTGGGATTACAGGTGTGAGCCACTGCGCCCTGCCTCAACTTTCAATATAAGGAGTCTAAGGCTTAAGATTAAATAGTTTAACAAATATTGTATATGCTAGTAGATCCAAAAGGTCTAACAGCAGAGCTCACACTCTTGACCACTCTGCTTTAGAGTTTGTTGTTTTTGTTTTGTTTTGTTTTGAGACAGGGTCTCACTCTGTCACCCAGGCTGGAGTGCAGTGGCACGATGTTGGCTCACTGCAACCTCTGCCTCCTGGGTTCAAGCAGTTCTCATGCCTCAGCCTTCCAAGTAGCTGGGATCACAGGCACGTGCCACCACGCCTGATCTGCTTTAGGTATTGTCTGTCACCTCATTAGCCTTGTGGATTGGTGTCTGAACCCTGTAGAGAAAGAGGTTTCAGGCAGAATATGAGGAGCTGATTTTACAAGGGACGCTATAAGGCACAGGGGGACAAAAGTGGAGGAGGTGGAACTTCTATACAGAAGACGGCGTAATTCTAGCAGCTCAAACATTGAAAGCAGCAAGAGATATAACCCTTGACAAAATGCTGGTGTTTAGTGAGTGTTGGCCTCTGTTGGGAGTTGAATTGTGCGCTGCAAAAAGACAAGTTGGAATCCTAACCCCCTCTCTGTCTTTACCTGTGAATGTGACCTTATTTGGACACAGGGCCTTTGCAGATGTAATCAAGTTAAGATGAGGTCAAACTGGATACTCCTCTCTCTTGCCCTTACATGTTGTTAGGTAATTCAGGGGATAGATGAGATGACCCAAATCCTTGGCCTATAACCTCTGCAGATTCCTGAAAGAGGTATGTCTCAAAAAAAGAAAAAAAATAAAAGAAAAAATAAAAGAAAAATCATTTGGCTAGTTCTCTTAGTTATATAAATTGAAGGCAAGAAGGCACTCTCAGGCAAGGAATAACTGTAATTTTTTCTTTTGTTTTCTTTTTATTTTTGAGACAGAGTCTCGCTCTGTTGCCCAGGCTAGAGTGCAGTGGCGTGATGTTGGCTCACTGCAACCTCTGCCTCCTAGGTTCAAGCAATCCTTCCACCTCAGCCTCCTGAGTAGTCGAGATTATAGGTATGAGCCACCTTACCTGGCCCTTTTTCCTTTGTATAGCAATTTTCAGAGTTCTGGAGAGTCTTGGGGAGAGAGTGGGTGAATTTGCATAAGAAAGCAAGAGGATTTCTGAGAAGGAAGGGGCCAAGAATCCAATCTCTTCTTCCATAAGACATAAAGTTTTGAAAATCTGTTGGGGTGGCAATAAAGGACACTAGTGGTCTCAAAGAAGAAATTACCTTAGGCCGAGTGCAGTTACTCACATCTGTAATCCCAGCATTTTGGGAGGCCGAGGTGGGAGGACATAGTGAAACTCCATCTCAAAAAAAGAAAAGAAAGAAGGAAAAGAGGCAAGGCGAGGGCTGAGGTGGGAGGACATAGTGAAACTCCATCTCAAAAAAAACAAGAAGGAAAGAGGCGCAGCGTGGCGAGAGAGGCCGAGGCAGGCAGATCACTTGAGGCCAGGAGTTCGAGACCAGCCTGGCAAACATGGCAAAACCCCATCTCTACTAAAAATACGAAAATTAGGCAGCCATGGTAGCACAAGCCAGTAGTCCCAGCTACTCGGGAAGCTGAGGCAGGAGAATCGCTTGAACCCAGGAGGCAGAGGTTGCAGTGAGCCAAGACTGTGCCACTGCACTCCAGCTTGGGTGACAGAGTGAGAGTCTGTCCGAAAGAAAGAGAGAGAGAAGAAAGAGACAAAAAGAAAGAAAGAAAGAAAAAGAAAGAAAGAAAAGAAAAGAAAAGAAGGCAGAAAAGAAAAGAAAAGATTACCTTGAAGGCAGCAAGAATCTGGGCTAATTATCTGAGCTCAACACTAGAGCCTAAGGGCTCTTGGGGGGTTGGGATGTTTCTGTTTAAAGCACCAGGACAGAACCTGGCAGGTACAGTGGTGTATTCTGAGGATCAACAACAGCTGAGCATGAAGAATTAACTTAAAGAGCTGTAACCTTGGTATTCTAAACCCTTGCACTGTGCAGGACCTGTAGGAAAAGCAGCAGTGCTAGTGGAATGACTGGACTTTCTCACAAGACTTTATAAACTCTGTATAGAGTTTATAAATAAGACTCATTATCCTGGAATGAATAAGTACCTACAGTTCTTTACCAAGTTAAGAGGAATAGAGGCCTCAAAAGGAAAACAACTTCCTATTAATAAAAGCCAACGCATGCTTAAACAATTAATAGGAAAAAGGAGACAAACAGCCATTATTTATATTCTTAAGTGGTGACACTGATAAAAATTTCACTCAATTAATATTATTAAGTGCCTATATGCATCAGGCATTGTACCAGACTCTAGAACTATGGTGGTGTGCAAAAGAGACATGATTCCTGTGCTCTTTGAACTTACTATCTTGTAGGGAAGACAGACATCAAACAGACTGGATGAAAACTTGGTTTCTTTTTTTTTTTTTTTTTTTTTTTTTGAGACGGAGTCTCGCTCTGCCGCCCAGGCTGGAGTGCAGTGGCCGGATCTCAGCTCACTGCAAGCTCCGCCTCCCGGGTTCACGCCATTCTCCTGCCTCAGCCTCCCGAGTAGCTGGGACTACAGGCGCCGCCACCTCGCCCGGCTAGTTTTTTGTATTTTTTAGTAGAGACGGGGTTTCACCGTGTTAGCCAGGATGGTCTCGATCTCCTGACCTCGTGATCCGCCCGTCTCGGCCTCCCAAAGTGCTGGGATTACAGGCTTGAGCCACCGCGCCCGGCCAAAACTTGGTTTATTATTAGCTGATTCAGTTCATGTGGCCCAAACATGGTCCCCCAAACTCCAACTTTATATCCTTATCAGTTCTGTACCTGTAGCTAGCTAACTGGAGTGTGTCTGAGTCCTCTTCCAAATTCTTAGGGAAGAGAAGATGATTTCCTCAGCTTAGGTTGGGTGTCTACCCTGGTCCATTCAGCTGTAGCCTGGGAATGAGGTAACAACGAAGGCCCGTTACCCACTCAGTGGGGTTATGCGAAGGCTCTGTGAGAAGTGAATATAGGGGAGGGCAATTGAAAACAATGGACCTGCTATCTAACCCAGCTCTACATACTGGATTTCACAATGTGTCTCAAGTAACTACAATGACTTATCACAATCAATAACCAATAACATTTAATAATATCGTCTTTTCCATGAGCAAGTTAATCTTTTCTTCCCAAGAAAAAATTAAAGCTCCAGGCCGGGCACAGTGCTCACACCTGTAATCCCAGCACTTTGGGAGGCCGAGGCAGGTGGATCACTTGAGGCCAGGAGATCAAGACTAGCCTGGGCAACATGGTGAAACCCCGTGTCTACTAAAAATACAAAAATTAGCCAGGTGTGCTGGTGCACACATGTAGTCCCAGCTACTCAGGAGGCTGAGGCACGAGAATTGCTTGAACTCGGGAGGTGGAGGTTGCAGTGAGCCAAGATGGCACCAAGATCGTGCCACTGCACTCCAGCCTGAGTGACAGAGCGAGACTCTGTCTCAGAAAAGAAAAGAAAAGAAAAGAAAGAAAGAAAGAAAGAAAAAGAAAGAAAGAAAGAAAGAAAGAAAGAAAGAAAGAAAGAAAGAAAGAAAGAAAGAAAGAAAGAAAAGAAAAGAAAATGAAAGCTCCAAATGTATCCAGGCATCTTATCTCTCATCTGGTTGCCTGATGGTGGCCTAAATTCCTAATTCTGTTGCTATGGTGTGGGCTATCTTCCACCACTGCTGTTTTGTTTGGCCTTGGGAAGTTCTTAGGAAGGGGAGAGGCCTAGCTCTTGCTGAGATAAAGCTGAGGGTTGCCTTGGTTTTCCCCACCCTGAGATGTGTCAGATAGCAACATCCACAAACTGGCAGATATCTCCCTAAGCACAAAAGAGATCATTAGGCCCCTTTCCATGATCTTTGCCCAGCCACCAAACCTCCACGAAATATTGAGAGACATTCACTATCATATTTCAGATAGTAAGCAGAGGTATTGGCATCACCATATTATGTGTGCCTATAACAGGCTGTTGAGCTACAATAAATATTAATTGTGTTGAGGAAAAACATTGCAATGCAGGATCAGGAAGATCTTCAAATCTTAACCCAGGAAGAGGAGCTAAAGCATATATGCACCACAGGGAGTCTAAAAAGAATGAATCTTTCCAGCTCAAGGTCTAAACTAGAGACTGGCCAGCAGGGTGCGGTGGCTCACATCTGTAATCCCAGCACTTTGGGAGGCTGAGGCAGGCAGGTCACTTGAGGTCAGGAGTTTGAGATCAGCCTGGCCAACACGGTGAAATCCCATCTCTACTGAAAATACAAAAATCAGCTGGGCGTGGTGGTGGGCACCTGTAATCCCAGCTACTCAGGAGGCTGAGGCAGGAGAATCTCTTTAACCTGGGAGGCGGAGGTTGCAGTGAGCTGAGATTGCACCACTGTACTCTATTGCCTGGGCAATAGAGAGAGACTCAGACTCAAATAAATAAATAAATAAAAAGATTAAAAAAAATAGAGACTGGACAATTGAGCTCCTTGGTACTTCCCTCTGGGCTCATAACCTGGGTTCTGTCCCTCTTGATTGTACTACCCAGACTATGGTGGTAGGAGGCATAGAGAAAACCAAACCCAAATAACAGAGCTCCTTTTCATAAGGCTTAGAGCAGTGGTTCTCAACCAGGAGGGATTTTGTCCCCTTCCTCCTATGCCCAGAGGACATTTGGCAATGCTTGGAGGCATTTTCTGTTGTCACAACTCTGTGTGTGTGTGTGTGTGTGTTGCAGGGGGTGCTATTGGCATCTACTTGGTAGAGGCCAGAGATGCTGCTAAACACCCTGTAATGCACAGGGAAGCCCCACAACAAAAATATCAATAGTATTGAGGTTGAGAAAGCTTGGCTTAGAGGGCTTAGAGCAGAACATGCCTTACTCTCACCCCTCAATTCCAGGCTTCCAATCTTTTGGACTCCCTTGAAGTTCCCACTTAGTCTGCTCAGTGAAGAATGATGGTCTAGGGGTGGACATTTCTACTCCTCCACCTGCACAGGAGGAAAGGCACAATCCAACAAGTTAGAGAACGATGTCCAAGCAAGGGGAAGGCCAAGATTGCCAATAGAGATATGCCAATGAGCTTCAAATCGGTGACATGAAAAAAAAAAAAAAAAAGAAAGAAAATACAGATATGCCAAAATAGAGATCCCCATAGCAACAGCTTTTTACCTCTCAGTTATTACCTGATAAAGCTCTACTGCCAAGAAAGTGGTTCAATTATGCATCCTCAAACCCTATCACAATACCTCCATTTTGACAGCAGATGGGAATAAGGAAAACTTGAATTCTTAAAAAACAATTTAGAGACAAGGTCTCACTATGTTGCCCAGGCTGGTCTTGAGATCCTGAGCTCAAAGGATCCTCCCTTTTCATCCTCCCAAAGTGCTGGGATTACAGGCATGAGCCACCGCACCTAACCAAGTTGAACTCTTCCTACTAACCCAAGTAAGTTCAAGCTTCCAAAGTTTGCCTCCACTTAGTCCCAGCTACTCAGGAGGCTGAGGCAGGAGAATGGCGTGGAACCCGGGAGGTGGAGCTTGCAGTGAGCCCAGATCGCCCCACTGCACTCCAGCCTGAGCGACAAAGTGAGACTCCATCTCAAAAAAATAAAATAAAATAAAATAAAAAATAAAAAAATTAGCCCAGCATGGTGGTGTACACCTATAATCCCAGCTACTTAGGAGGCTGAGGCACAAGAATTGCTTGAACCTGGGAGGTGGAGGTTGCAGTGAGCCGAGATCGCACCACTGCACTCCAGCCTGGGTGGCAGAGTGAGACTCTGTCTCAAAAAAATAAAGCAAGAAAAAGGTACAATGTAATGGTGAAAGAAATGGAGAAAATGTTTACATTTTGGACTGAGAATCAGTAGGTTGCTGATATATACAGGCTTCCAGAATCAAAGATGAGTTCACAGCTCTACAGAGCTATTGATTGGGGCAGAGCTTCTTACACACAACGCTATCAAACAAAAAAGAAGGCTGGTGTTTAATTTCATTTGGACAAATTTGTCAAGAGAGTGAAAAAGACACCTCAAAGTCCGCATGAAGAGTCCCTGCTCAATCCTTTGAGAATAATTATCAACAAGTCCTTCTTCTCAACATTAAAACCAAAAATGTTTGAAGAACTGCTGGCCAAAAATTTTCAAAATCTGTTAAACATTACAAAACCACACATCTTTTTCTGAGCTCCTGTGAGTTCAGGCGTTGGGACTAGGGCTAATCCTCTATCCTAGGTTCCCATATCAAGTTGAAAAATTAATAAGTTTAGGGAATAAATGAACCTTATTATTTTCCAAATATCCAACAAATATTTGCTGAGGTCCATAGGAGAAATAACAGTTATTTATTTATTGTTATTTTTTTTGAGACAGAGTCTCACTCTCTTGCCCAGGCTGGAGTGCAGTGGTGCGATCTCAGTTCACTGCAACCTCCGCCTCCCGGGTTCAAGTGATTCTCCTGCCTCAGCCTCCTGAGTAGCTGGGATTACAGGCACACGCCACCACACCCGGCTAATTTTGTATTTTTAGTAGAGCAGGGTTTCATCATGTTAGCCAGGCTGGTCTGGAACTCTCGACCTCAGGTGATCAGCCCACCTCGGCCCTCCCGAAATGCTGGGATTATAGGCCTGAGCCACCGTGGCTGGCAAGTGTAAGGCTTACTTGTGAAGGCAGCTTCTGTAACCAATAGGTTATATTATTGTTTCCAACAAGAAGTCTGCTATCATCCTTATTATTCTTCTATACAGAAAGTGTCTTTTTTCACAAACTGCTTTCAAATTTTTCTCTTTATCATTGATTTTAGGCAATTTGATTATGCCATGCTGTTATATGTAAAATGTTTATTTAGAAACAGAATGCTTGCTCCCTGGTGCTGCAAAGAAATAGCACTTGAACATAAATTTAATTTTCTTAGCAAGGCAATTTTTACTTAGCAAGGCAAAATTTTCAACAAATTTGAAAAATTTTTAGCCATTAGTTCTTTAAATAATTTTATGATCCCTTCTATCTTTCTGGGACTCCAATAACATGTATATTAGGCCCCATGAAGTTGTCTCACAGCTCACTGATGCTCTGTTTATTTTTTTCAGTCTTTCTTCTCTGGGTGTTTCACTTTCAATAGTTTCTATTACTAGGTCTTCAAGTTCACAATCTTTTTTACTGCAACATATAATTTTCTGTTAATTTCCCCAGTATATTTTTCATCTCAGACAATTAATTTTTCATCTCTAGAAGTTCAGTTTGGGTCTTTAAAAAATATATTCCATGTTTCTCCTTTAACATGCTCACTCTTTGACTGGACATGGTGGCTCACACCTGTAGTCCCAGCACTTTGGGAGGCTGAGGCGGGCGGATCACCTGACAATAGGGGTTTGAGTCCAGCTTGGCCAATATGGTGAAGCCCTGTCTCTACTAAAAATAGAAAAATTAGGTGGGCGTGGTGGTGGGCACCTGTAATCCCAGCTACTCAGGAGGCTGAGATGGGAGGATCACTTGAACTTGGGAGGCGGAGGTTGCAGTGAGCCGAGATCATGCCATTGCACTCCAGCCTGGGCAATAGAGTAAGACTTCATCTCAAAAACAAAAACAAAAACAAAAAAACACCTCACTCCTCTTCTACTTTTTCCAACATATAAAATATATTTATAATAGCTATTTAAATATTCTTTTTAAGGTGTCATTTCTTGGTCTGTTTATATTGATTGGTTTTTCTAGAGTATTGGTTGCATTTTCCTGCTATTGTGCATGCCTGATAATTTTTTTTTTTTTTTTTTTTTTTTTTGAGACAGAGTTTTGCTCTTGTTGCCCAGGCTGGAGTACAGTGGCATGATCAGCTCACTGCAACTTCCACCTCCCACGTTCAAGTGATTATCCTGCCTTAGCCTCCCAAGTAGCTGGGATTACAGGCACCTGCCACTACACCCAGCTAATTTTTTGTATTTTTAGTAGAGACGGGGTTTCATCATGTTGGTCTGACTGGTCTCAAACTCCTGACCTCAGGTGATCCACCTGCCTAGGCCTCCCAAAGTGCTGGGATTACAGGGATGAGACACTGTGCCCACCCAATTTGTTGTTTTTTGAGACAGGGTTTCATTCTGTTGCCCAGGCTGGTCTTGAATTCCTGGCTCAAGCAATCCTCCCATCTCAGCCTCCTGAGTAGCTGAGATTATAGGGCTCTGCCTCCTGGGTTCATGCCATTCTCCCACCTCAGCCTCCCGAGTAGCTGGGACTACAGGCGCCCACCACCATGCCCGGCTAACTTTTTGTATTTTTAGTAGAGACAGGGTTTCACCATGTTAGCCAGGATGGTCTCGATCTTCTGACCTTGTGATCCGCCCGCCTCAGCCTCCCAAAGTGCTGGGATTACAGGTGTGAGCCACCGCGCCTGGCCCTAATTATTATATTTTATTTTATTTTAATTAATTAATTAATTTTTTTTTTTTTTGAGACAGAGTCTCACTCTATCACCCAGGCTGGAGTGCAGTGGCTGGATCTCGGTTCACTGCAAGCTCTGCCTCCCGGGTTTACGCCATTCTCCTGCCTCAGCCTCCCGAGTAGCTGGGACTACAGGCGCCCGCCACCTCGCTTGGCTAGTTTTTTTGTATTTTTTAGTAGAGACGGAGTTTCACCGTGTTAGCCAGGATGGTCTGGATCTCCTGACCTCGTGATCCGTCCGTCTCGGCCTCCCAAAGTGCTGGGATTACAGGCTTGAGCCACCACGCCTGGCCAATTATTATATTTTAAAGGTGTCAAGGGCTGACTTTCAACAGCTCACAACAAGAGAGCTGCTCTGCTACATATATAAAACCCCAACCCAGACTTGATAATTTTTTTAAAAATGTTTATTCATTCAAAGACTCTCACATCATTTTTCTTACTTTTTTTTTGCCCTCTAGTTATATTGGCTTTGAGTTCTTTTTTTTTATTTTTTATTTTTTTTGAGACAGAGTCTTGCTCTGTTGCCCAGGCTGGAGTGCAGTGGCAGGATCTCGGCTCACTGCAACCTCCGCATCCTGGGTTCAAGCGATTCTCTTGCCTTAGCCTCTGGAGTAGCTGGGATTACAGGCGCCTGCCACCACGCCTGGCTAATTTTTTGTATTTTTAGTAGAGTCGGAGTTTCACCATGTTGGCCAGGATGGTCTTGATCTCCTGACCTTGTGATCCGCCCGCCTCAACCTCCTAAAGTGCTGGGATTACAGGTGTGAGCCACCGCGCCCGGCTCCAGACCTGATAATTTTTTTTATTTTTTATTATTATTTTTTTTGAGACGGAGTCTCGCTCTGTCGCCCAGGCTGGAGTGCAGTGGTGCAATCTCGGCTCACTGCAAGCTCCACCTCCAGGGTTCACGCCATTCTCCTGCCTCAGCCTCCCGAGTAGCTGGGACTACAGGCGCCCGCCACCACGCCCAGCTAATTTTTTTTGTATTTTTAGTAGAGTCGGGGTTTCACCTATGTTAGCCAGGATGGTCTCGATCTCCTGACCTCATGATCCGCCCACCTCGGCCTCCCAAAGTGCTGGGATTACAGGTGTGAGCCACTGCGCCCGGCCAGACCTGATAATTTTTTACTGGACACCAGACATTATGAATTTTACCATGTTGGGTTCTGGCTTTTATTTATTTTTATTCCTTTAAATTATTTTGAGCTTGTTTTTGGATACCATTAAGTACTTTAAAACAATTTATCCATTTGAGCCTTGTTTTCAAGCATTGTAGACGGACCAGAGTAGTCTTTAGGACTAATTTTGCCTTACTGCTGAAGCAATACCTCCTCTGAGTACTTTTCCTGATGCCCCATGTTATTACAAGGTTTTTCTACTCTGACTCTTGGAAATAATAATTATCCCAGCTCTGCATCACCCCCAATAATTTTTATCAATTTTTTTTTCAGGGATCTTTTTCCTCTGCCTTGGATAAGATACTCATACACATGTGCTGATCAGTACACTGCTGGAGACTCCGTGCAGGTCTTTGGAGCTCTTCCTCTGTTCAGCTCTCTACTTTCCATGCAGTTCTTCCTTCTTTGGTATTCTACTTTATGAATTCTAGCAATTGTGGCTTCTCTGAATCCTTAGCTCCATCTCCTCAACTTAGGGAGCTCCATTAAGATTTCCCCTTGGCCAGGTGTGGTGTCTCACGCCTGTTATCCCAGCATTTTGGGAGGCTGAGGTGGAAGTGGGAAGATCATTTGAACCCAGGAGTTCTAGACCAGCCTGGGCAACATTGGGAGACCCTGCCTGTCTCTACAAAGAAAAAAAAAGCCAGATATGGTGGCACACACTTTTGTAATCTCAGCTACTCAGGAGGCTGAGGCAGGAGGATTGCTTGAGCCCAGGCTTAAGGCTTAAGCCTTGAGTTGAGGCTGCAGTGAACCATGATTTTGCCACTGCACTCCAGCCTGGGTGTCAGAGCAAAACCCTGTCTTACAAAATAAAAATAAAAAGGATTCCCCCTATCTGCACTGTGGCCTGTAAACTCTCTCCAAGGGTAAGCAGGGCCAATCAGAGAACTACCTCACTTGTGGCCGGGCGGGGTGGCTCACGCCTATAGTCCCAGCACTTTGGGAGGCCGTAGGCGAGCAGATCACGAGGTCACGAGTTTGAGACCAGCCTGGCCAACATGGTGAAACCCTGTCTCTACTAAAAATACAAAAATTAGGCGGGCGCAGTCACGAGTGCCTGTAATCCTAGCTAGTTGGGAGGCTACGGTAGGAGAATCGTTTGAACCCGAGAGGCAGAGGTTGCAGTGAGCTGAGATTGTGCCACTGCACTCCAGCCTGGGCGACAGGGCGAGACTCCATCTCAAAAAAAAAAAAAAAAAAAAAAAAAAAAAAAAAAAAA